>NW_025195361.1:0-4400 GCF_004010195.1 Chiloscyllium plagiosum
ACCTAATTCCTCTGGCTCAATGCACAGATTATCTCTTTGGTTTATAACAGGTGCAACTCTTTAACTGGCAATCTTCTTCCTCTAACTACACTCATAAAATACCTAATGGCCTTTCCTTAACAGTATCTGCTAAGGATATTTCATGCCCATTGTTTGCCCCTCATTTTTAAGGCCCACCCCCACCTTGCATACACTATACTTTTGAAGGGCTTCCCCTGTTTTTATCACACTGTACCTACTTTATCCAGCTCACGATATCGCTTGACCAGCATTCACTGGAGTTACTGCCTTTGTCATTCACTCTTCTGGTAGCACACTGGCCCTGAATTCTCACTGTATCACTTTAGCTTTCTTCTTTTATCCGGATATGAACCCAACTGCAAATAGTTCCTCCCAGTCTGTGTTTGCCAGATCCTGTCTCGTAATAATGATAATGTCCAGTGACACTAATATTCTAATGATTAGGGGGCTTCTCCAAATTTGGCACCTTCACTTCTGCACTAAATCTTTCCAAAATGACTTTGACACTTAGTGTTGCGTCCACTATCCCCAAAGCGCTGCAAAAATCCTTATGTCTGTCATCTTGTCCAGCACCTACAACCCTACTCTGTCTGTAACATCCATCCCTTGCTGACCTTCCCTTCAGCCTCTCCAGCACATGATATCACTGTAACCTTCTCCAGTCCCCAAAGCACTTCTCCATCATTTCATATAGCGCCTCATTACCTCTAACCATTCAGGAAGTATGGAGGCATGGGATACAGAGAAACCTGTCTGTCTGGATGCAGAATTCCTGGCCCATAGAAGACAGAGGGTGATGATAGATGGAAAGCATTCAGCCTGGAGCTCGGTGACCAGTCGTGTTCTGCAGGCATCAGTTCGCGGAACCATGCTCTTTGTGATTTTTATAAATGACTTGGATGTGGGAGTGGAAGAGTGGATTAGTAAGTTTGCCGATGACAGAAACATTGATAGAGTGGTGGATAGTGTGGAGGGCTGTTGTAGGTTGCAACAGGGCATTGATATGATGAGGAGTTGGGCTGAGAGGTGGCAGAAAGAGTTCAACCTGGAAAAGTGTGAAGTGACTCATTTTGGAACGTCGAAATTGAATTCAGAATATTGGGTTAAAATAGGATTGTTGGCAGTGTGGAGTAACAGTGGGATGTTTGGTTCCACATTTAGATCCCTCAAAGTTGCCACTCAAGCTGATAGGGTTGTTAAGAAGTAATACGTTGTGTTGGCTTTCATTAGCTGGAGGATTGAGTTTCAGAGCCGTGAGGCTGTGCTGCAGCTTTATGGAGCTCGGCTTAGACCACACTTCGATATTAAGTTCAGTTCTGGTTCTCTCATTACAAGGATGTGGAAGCTTTAGAGATGGTAAAAAGGAAATTTACCAGGATGTTGTCTGGACTGGAGTGCATTTCTTATGAAGAAAGTTTGAGGGAGGTAAGGCTTTCCTGGTTAGTTTGATCTTAGAGGAGGACAAACGGTCGGCATAACATTGAGGGCCGAAGGGCCTTGTTCTGTACTGTTTTTGTTTTACGTTCCGTATGGAAAACTGGGTAATACGTTCTGATCAAGGTAAAAGGAGATGGCATCCAGGAGGAGCTAGTCAACTGGATATACAATTTACTTCACGGTAGGAGACAGAGGGTAGTTGGAGACATTTTGTTTTTCTGACTGGAGGTGCAGTCAGTCCATTGTTTGTCATTTGGATAATTGATTTGGCTGAGAATATTAGTTTCCTGGTAAATACGTTTGTGTGTGGCACTAAAATTGGTGATATACTGAACAGTGAAGAAGGTTAACTATGTTAAAACAGGATGAACAGTACTGCTGGGATAGTGGGCTGAAGAATAGCAGATGGAGTTTAATTAGATAAATGTGACATGTTCCATTTTGGTGAAACAAACCAGGGTGGGACTTGTACAGTTAATGTTCGGGCCTAGGTAGTGTTGTCAGTCAGTGACCCAGCGATGCAGGCACACAGCTCTTTGAAAGTGGTGTCCCAGGTAGACAGACTGGTGAAGCAGGCATTTGGGATGGTTACCTTCATTAGTCACAGCATTGAGAGCAGGAGTTGGGATGTTATGTTGTGGTGGTCATTGGTGAGGTCACCATAAAAGCATTCTTGATCAGTAGGAGAAATACACCTGGTTCACTTACATACTTTAGGGAAGGACATCTGACATTCTAACGTGGTCTGGCCTACATGTGACTCCAGAGCCACAAAAATATGGCTGACTCGGAGCTGCACTCTGGTTAATTAGCAGTGGGCAATGTATGCTGGTTCAGGTAGTGACACCCACAGCCCATGAATGAATAAACAAAAATACAAATGTCCCTCCCTACCTCTGCAAACACTTCCAGCTGCAGCAATTTGTATTGACTTTCTAACACCGTTCAGGCCCTGACCACTCTCTGTAATACTCTCACCACCTCCAGCACCTTCATCTCTCCCTGTTCCCATTGTGACATTAAACCCTGACAATGATTTCCCTTCCCACTGCCCCCCTTTTGCTAGCAGACAGTCCACAATCCCTCTAACGCTTACTGCACAAACACTCTCTCGCTTGAGAATTGTTTGTACTTTTTGGTGATCTTCTAAGCCTGATAATCTAATATGGTCCATTTTGTCCTAAGTGAGGGACACAGGGAATTTCTTGCTGAGGTCTTGACTGTTTCAATGGAACGTCCTTTTGTTGAGTGTTTTACATCGTACCTCAAGTGTTTTCAACTGTTCGCTTACAGACACATATTTCAGTCTGTTCATCCTGTTAACTCTTGGTCAGTTTGAGATTAGATTAGATTACCTACAGTGTGGAAACAGGCCCTTCGACCCAAAAAGTCAACACTGACCCGCCGAAGCATAACCCACCCAGACTCACCCAGACCCATTTACCCCTTCACCTAACACTTCGGGCAATTTAGCATGGCCAATTCACCTAATCTGCACATTTTTGGATTGTGGGAGGAAACCAGAGCACCCGGAGGAAATCCACGCAGACACGGGGAGAATGTGCAAACTCCACACAGAGAGTCGCCTGAGACGGGTTCTCCACTCAAACCCATGTAAATGGGCTATTTTGTTTCCAGTTGTGTCTTGTCCATTATGTGATTCATGTTAAAGCTTTATAACTATTTAAATGTCACTTTATCCCAATTTCCCGGAGGATCTCTCAGTGTGACATTACTCATTCACTCAGCTTCATCAGACAATGGTCGCTCTGGGATAGTTACATCCCTCGCCAGTTGCACAATGT
The DNA here is from genome assembly GCF_004010195.1 of Chiloscyllium plagiosum. Taxonomy (NCBI): domain Eukaryota; kingdom Metazoa; phylum Chordata; class Chondrichthyes; order Orectolobiformes; family Hemiscylliidae; genus Chiloscyllium; species Chiloscyllium plagiosum. The sequence goes on from NW_025195361.1 coordinate 3,264, forward strand.
GTTATTCAAAGAAACACTGAGGAAAAAAAAAAGTTCTTTGAACTCCTCTTCTCTTGTCAGTGTGATTGTCCCAGATTATATGAATATTGAAGTTTCCCAAAATTATCACAATGCCTTTGTTAAAAATTCCAATGAGTTCCTGTTTAATGCAGTGATGAGTAATGAAATGCTGTTCGGTGGCTAAAACTGTTCTGTTTGTGTCCTTGGCAAGTAGTAGCCAGAATTTAATTTCAGACTGACGTATGGGCGGCACGGTGGCACAGTGGTTAGCACTGCTGCCTCACAGCGCCGGAGACCCGGGTTCAATTCCCGCCTCAGGCGACTGACTGTGTGGAGTTTGCACATTCTCCCCGTGTCTGCGTGGGTTTCCTCCGGGTGCTCTGGTTTTGGCCATGCTAAATTGCCCGTAGTGTTAGGTAAGGGGTAAATGTAGGGGTATGGGTGGGTTGCGCTTCGGTGGGTCGGTGTGGACTTGTTGGGCCGAAGGGCCTGTTTCCACACTGTAATCTAATCTAATCTACTTCATGATCTGAGGCCAAATACGTTCTCTATAATGCCTTTGTTAACCATTTCTGTCAGCGTTACTCAACCATCCTTTCCCATTCTGCCTTAGCTCCCACAAGATTGTGAACAATTGAATATTTATGTTCCACCTTTTGTTCGTCCTGTAACCATGTCTCTCTAGTGTCTAACTCCCATTTATCTCTGTGTCACAAATCCATCTACCTTATTGAAGATACTTCATCCATTCCAAAAAAACATAATTTACTCTTTCCCATAATCTCCTGTCACAAACCTATTCACTGATGTACAGTTGTAGTTAAACTTTTTCCATCCTGTTCCTGTCTGCTTGACTTCAGTCACATTCCCATGCTGTTCTGATGCTTCACTTTTTATCTTTGGATTTGGAAAGTTCCTTTCACTTGAACACTGTCCCTGCATCCTCTCTGTCAGTTTAAAGCTCTGTCCATAAATCTGCCAACATAATTACCAGCACTCCGTTCTCATCATTGTTCCATTGGGTCCCAGTGCAACGGGATTGTTTTTATTTACTTGTGGGATATGGGTGTCTCTGGCTGACCAGCCTTTCTTGCCCCCCTCCCGAGTCCTAGCTGCCTTTGAGCTGAGTAACTTGCT
>NW_025195362.1:0-2157 GCF_004010195.1 Chiloscyllium plagiosum
GTTGGATGATTTGCTAAAGAGGGAGTGGCTTAACAGGCTGGGACTGTTTTACCTGGTACGCCGGAGGCTGAGGCATGACTTATTAAAGTTTTTCAAAATTATAAGGGTCAAAGATATGGTAAATAGAAAGAGTCTTTTCCCTGGGGTCTGTGGGTCCAAGATTAGAGGGCATAGTTTTACGGTGAAAGGGGAAAGATATACATGAGACCCACTGGGCAACGCTTTCACACAGAGAGTAAGAAGTGTATGGAATGTGCTGCCAGAGGAAGTGGTGGAGGCTGGTACAATTGCAACATTTCAGAGGCATTTGGATGGATATACGAATAGAAAGGTTTTGGACGGATATGGATGGGGTGATAGCAGGTGTGACTTGATTAGGTTTGGATATCTGGTCAGCATGGACGAGTAGGACCAAAGGGTCTGTTTCCATGCTGTGCATCTCTCTGACTCGATGACTCTATTTGATGTTGAGATTATGCTCGAGTTTATCTTGATTTATGGAGGAAAAGCTGGAAACTAATGTTGAAATTTACAGGATCAACGATGATCCCATTCAATGACTGAACCGACAAGAGGCTGAATAGAAGCTTCATCATGACAGATATGTTTTCATTATGAATCGCGCTGAAACACAATGTGGGGAGGATTGGACTGAAGCAGTGGTGGTGATTTTCTTTCCTGGTTAAATTTTTGAATATGACTGCTATTTCTCCTGTCCTTTTTAACATCAATACTCTGAAGCATGAAAGCGTGAAGAACATATGGGGCAAGTGGCGCAAAGTCTAACGTGCCTGACTCAAGATCAGAACATTGTAGATTTCACTCCGCTCTAGCTCGAGGTTAACACAGGTATTTATTCATCTCACAACCTAATCTTCCTCATTGTTCTGAAGCCGAGATGAAGCTTGAGCTCCTGATATGCAGACATGAGAATCTCTTTCAGTACACATCCCGGAGAACATCACAGTCAATGTCGCACAAGTGAGGAAGACCAAATAGTCCCTCACAGTGCGAATCGGCACTTTTCAATTTCACACACCATCGACCCAATCGCTGCGGCTCATAGTAATGGCAAGGAAACAAAATAAATATCTCAGTCTCATGTTGGTTCATGGAGTGCCAAGGCACCTTCTCCTTCTTTAAGAGGCTGGGACATTGACTCTGATGTTCGTGGAGACATTGATTGATTCGAAGCATTGAAAGGAATCCTATCACAGAAGCCCACGCTGTTGATGCTGAACAAAACAGCCCTTACTGGGAATTGAACGGCGGGCTGCAGTGGTAAAAGTGCCAATTCAGAACCACGATACGACCAGGGACGAGTACAACGGTCGGAGGCACGTAGTCTGACAGCCCTCAAATGTGTTGGACGCGTTCTTTGCAGAAACAACCGCTTCACTATCCTCATTCCATTTTCCATCTCTTTGCCTTGTATGCCTTAGCATCACGAATTCAGATTGAATATCTCTGAAGGTTATGTTGATTTCATCACAATGAGTTGCAGATTTATCCACCACCACTACTGGTGGATAAAGTTTTTACTGCTTATCTACTGAAAACTTTCTGCCTCGTACATTTAATCGACACCACTTGGCGTTTGTCCTGGAGGAAACATTTCTTTCAGCCGAACATGCCTTTATCTCTCATTGTTTTGCATATTTCAATCATGTTTCCTCACAATCTCCTCTTCTCCATTGAAATTAGAACAGAAAAACTGATCGTTTCCAAAAGAAAAACAAATATGCATTGTGTCATTTTCCTGAGCCTGATGTTCCAGTGATCTCCGGAACATGTCAGTAAAAATTGTTACATGAGCACTGATCTCACAACAGCAGTATGTAAATGGATCGATTGGTTTTAAGGTCCAAATTGTGGGATTTGGTCACGTTCGCCCAACAACATTGACTGCAGCTGCACAGACTGAACAATGTCAATGCGAGTGCTTGATAGCCAAATGCCTCAGGGAAATTGGAGGAGGAACCTAAAGCAGGGTTACTGATCGTGGGATGGGGAGAAATCTCCGAGAATTGGTGGGTTTGAATCCTGATATAGAGACAGCAGAGATGAGAAAGGGTGAGGGTTTGAAGGAGCAAAATCATCACCTCGACGAATAGTTTCATGTCAAAAAAGATTGATTCGCTCCTGCTTTTGTGAAGC
>NW_025195362.1:2848-3776 GCF_004010195.1 Chiloscyllium plagiosum
TTTCATTTTATTCAATTTCTTGTAAACTCGCACAGGCCGTTAAAATACGTTCAGACTTCGAAAATTAGCTTGAATACGATGTTGTGATTAGGCATAAGTTGATCAAAAGTGATGGAGCAAAATCAGTGCAGTGAATTTGAAATTCATCAGATGAGCGGAGATCCCATTGAATGGCTGAGTAGACACAAAGTGAATGGAAGCTTCATGAGGATGAATGTCTTTTCGTTACAAAACCTCCCGCTGCACAAAGAGTGGATCATTGGAGTGAAGCACAACGGTGGTTATCTTTCCTGGTTATTCAACTTGTGAACATGAGTACGATTGGTCATGTCCGTGTTTAGATCACAACTCTGCAGAATGCCAACCTCAAGCTCGCGCGAGCACAGTGTCACAATGGATAATGCGCTTGGTTATGGTCCAGAGATTGTAGTTAGGGTTTCGACTTGGTTCAAGAGCAAGACTGGCAGGCTTCAAATTCAGATACAAGTTAATTTACCGCACAATGTAGCACATACAACGGGTCAGTGGCACAATGGATAACCTACCTAACGACAATCTACTGTGTGGAGCTTCGATTCCAACCTGGCTTGCGGGCAGCGCTGACTTTATTGCACTTAAAACTGACTGTTCTGAAGCCGAAATGAGGTTTGCACCTTGAACTGCAGGGACTGGAGTCCCTTCATTAAATGCCCCTGCGACCGTCAGAGTCAATATCCCAGAGTCATCACTGGGGGGGGGAAAGCTGAATTCTTCACTCAGGTTGCCCTCTACACCTTTCAACTTTCCGAGATTCACTGTGGCACTGCGATTGTGAAGGAAACGAGACACAGAGCCAAGTCTCAGCTTTGACAATTTTGGGAAAACCTTTAGGAAGCGGAATCAGAGGAGAATGGCGAGTGATCTGTCTGAATGAGCAGAGACTGCCGAG
>NW_025195362.1:3831-4401 GCF_004010195.1 Chiloscyllium plagiosum
GTCTCTCATTTCTCGCCGTCATTAATTGATCCGAGGTACTAAAAACACTCCACTTGCAGGTGGTCTGCTTTTGCTGATGTCGCTCTCAGGATCAAAACAAACCCAACTCCCGGACTGAGAATCAAAGCCGGGTCACAGCGAAGGAAGCGAAAAAAGTGGACCTGCTAGCCCACCATGGACAGCTACACGAATACCACGTATGTGCAGAATGACAGCCCTCAAGGTCGTTGTACATGCTTTCGTCAGATGCAATCGCTTGACTATCTTTATTCATTTTCATCACTTGGCCTTGTATGCATTAACAACTCAAGTTCAGATCCGTGTATTTCTGAAGGTTATGTGGGTTCAGACAGTGAATCCAGATTCAACCATCCGCTTGCTGATGAGATTTTTCTGTATATATCCTCAATCCTTTCCACCTCTTAACTTCAGTCTACGCCCCTGTTGATTGGTCAAGAGGAAACGTTTCTTTTAGTCTGCATTGTCCACGTCGCTCATTACTTAGTGCATATGAAACATGTATTCTCACAGTTTCCGCTGCCTTAAGAAAACAACCCCAGTCAAAACAAT
>NW_025195363.1:0-4401 GCF_004010195.1 Chiloscyllium plagiosum
AGTATTGTTGTGAAGACTGGAATTTCAGAGCAGTTATCAAAGATATTTTGTCCTTACTGGGAGCAGAAGCTACAATGAAATCTTTCATTTGAGAGACAGCAACTGAGTAAGTGCGGACATCCAGGATTTTGACGGAATGTGGAACTTGTTGCAATGTGGGGTTGAAGTGTTTTAAGTAAAGTGTCCTGAGTGGGAAGCCTAGTGAAGGGTTTCGGTGGGTTTTTGTTTGAAACTGCTCATTTCTTTCAGCCCCCAACAATGTACTTCCAATGCTGTGCATCAGAAGGAGCGGTGAATCAGTAACTGGTATCATCAGAAGCCTTACGGTTTTCAGTACTGCAGGTATTGCATTGTTGCATCAGGTTGTTCCAGGTCATTGTCAGCTAAATGAAGTTTTCCTCTTTATATACTTAATGCTATCTGGCTGAATGAGGGTTTTCAGGTTTCTGTGTCATGGATAATATATCAGCAGGTATCTGGCAATCTAAGGAATTGTCACCGATGTTATGTTCATTTGACTGTACTGACCGTGACTTATTACGTGATTTTATTTGCAGGAAGACATGGGGAAAAAAATCTGAAACCTAAAGATACATCAGCTTCTGACAGAGTCACTTGATTCATTGGGACTTGAATATCAGCAGCCATTCCAGTCGAGAAGAAATGTTTGCTTTTGTCTGCTTGGACACTGGTGTGGAGGAAGAATATTGATACACCCGAATGAGGGAGATTCAGTGCGGTGACCGTGAAAAGTACAGTACTTCACACCATTTACTCAGCTTGGAGGATGAAAGAGACCGTTCACTCGCTCTCTGTGCGGGAAGGGCTTCACCCGCTCCTCCCACCTGCAGAGACATCAGTGAGCTGGGGGATTGAAGGAGCTTCGGCCGAGTGCCATTCTCGACTGCATCCAGTTCTGGGGACTCCCGGGTTTGAATCTCACCATAGCAGATGGCGGATTTGGAGTTCAGTCAGAAATCTGGAGTTCAGAATCTCATTATGAAACCATTTTCGGGGAACAAACACCCCAATCTGATTCACTCATGATTAGGGGAGGAAACTGCCGTTGTGGGAAAGGATTCACTCAGTCGTCCCAGCTGCATGCTTTCCCTGGTCTGGCCTGTATGTGACTCCAGACCACAACAGTGTGGTTGACTCTTGACAGGCCATCTGCAAATGCGCGGGGGGAATCTTACTTGCGTTAAGTCTATGGGTTGCAATTGCTGAGTGAAGCAATACTTCCTCCAGGCTCAGGCTGCACCAAGGATCGAATTACAAAGGGACAACTCTGCTGACCAATCGAGAAGAAAGTGGGATGCAGGGGAGTGTGTATGTGTGTGTATGTGTGTGTATGTGTGTGTGTTTCAATAAAAAGCTACTTTTTGTGCACCTTTTTGCTGAGACGATCTGAAGCTGCAACAAAGTTGGGTCCCAACAAAAGTTACCTGAACTTACCGTCGGACCCAGACATTGAAGGCTATGAGATTCAACAGGTTTTTCTTTTAAAGCTGCTAATTTCTTTCAATCTCCGGCGGGAGGTTTCCAATGTCTTATATCAGAAGGAGCAGTCAATGTGTAGCTCGTATTATTAGAATTGTACATTTTTCAGGACTGATGGTTCATTGTTTCCTCAGCATTGTAAAGTTTACTGGCAGCAATGGGAGGGTGGGCTGTTTTCACTGGAAACAAAGTTAAAATCCAGTTACAGTCCAACAGGTTTATTTGGAAGCACTAGCTTTCGGAGTGTTGCTCCTTCGTCAGGTAGCTGTACAGCAGGATCATAAGACACAGAACTTGTAGCAAAATGATATATTGAACAAACCTCGACTGCTTTTAAGTGTTTCATCTTTAGAATGGGTTGCAGGTTTCAGTCCATTAGTATGTAAATCCCAAAACTTCTTTTAAGTCACAGTCTCGAGATAACTTAAGGTTTTACAAAGAGGTGCCATCTCAGCTCAGACAATGCATGAAAGATGTGAGGTTCGAGTCTGTCTTGAGTCAGACTGATTCTGTTTCCAAAGTAGGAATTTATAAAATATTACATGGATTGACTGTCTGCAGATTGTGCACTTTCTGAGCAAAATAGAATGTATCTACAAACATAATTCTGCAAATGCAAATTCACCCCATAGTCTTATCTATGTGTGCATGCATGAGAGTGAGTGAGTGTGTGCATACACGTGAATCTGGCTGAGAGAGTGTGTGTTTGCGTGTGTGCATGCTTGGTAAAGTGAGAGTGCCCCTCCTGAGTTTATAAACCTCTCAGTCCTGTTCTCAACTCCAATGCCCATACGACCAAGCTTGTTAGGCAGTACCTCGGGACTTGAGATGACTGTACAGTCCAACACTGTTTCTGCGAGGGTAGGGCATGTGGTGGCTGAAGAGGTGACTGCCTGGGTTCTTGTACACTTCTTCAGCTGGTTTCCATTGGCCTCCACCTGGCCATGTTAGTGTTTGGGCCAGTCTCCTGTTTGTGAGGAAGTCTGCCTCAGGATGGGTGGGTTTTGAGATGGAGATTCCTGTGAGGTGGTAGGTATGTGGCATCTTTCCTGGACAATGTGAGGATGTCCCTGAAGAGCTTTCTCTGTCCTGCTGGTAATTGGTTGCAATGACAAAGCTCAGAATTGAGAGCTTCATTTGGGAGTCTTAAGAGGTATGTGGAAAATGAAGTGCTCTCAGTGCAGTCACTAGCACCTTGGCGTTGGCCTGAGAGAGGACACTGATATTGGAGCCTTTATCTTACCAGGGGGTTTGCAGGCTCATTGGAGGCATCACCTGGTGAATGGCATTCAAGATGAGAGTTGTACATTGCCCATGTCCCTGGAGCAGCCAGCCGCCAGCCAATGGCACTCCTGCCCAGTGGACAGTGAAGTTAGTGTCAGGTTTGAGGCGTTTGGATTCAAACCCTCTGTTCCTCAGATTGTGCTGGAGTTGAGGTTGAATTCCCATTGAGGAGGGCATTGGTGCACTGTGGTTCCCTGTGAGAGATGGGGACAACGTTGTGTAGTGGCAGAAGGTGGCAGTGGATCCTGACCTCCAGATGTTGAGCCTAAGGTCCATTCTCCCCCACATCCTCTGTGAATGCATTGTGGGCAGCACAGTGGCACAGTGGTTAGCACTGCTGCCTCACAGCGCCAGAGACCCAGGTTCAATTCCCGCCTCAGGAGTTTGCACATTCTCCCCGTGTCTGTGTGGGTTTCCTCCGGGTGCTCTGGTTTCCTCCCACAGTCCAAAAATGTGCAGGTTAGGTGAATTGGCCATGCTAAATTGCCCATAGAGTCAGGTGCAGGGGAATGGGTCTGGGTGGGTTGCTCTTCGGAGGGTTGGTGTGGACTTGTTGAGCTGAAGGGCCTGTCTCCACATTGTAAGTAATCTAATCTAATAATTTGGAACCTGGCATCTGAGTGTGAGCACACATAACCATCATCTGTGTACTACAGCTCGGGACAGAGGTTGGGGTGGTCTTGGTCTTGGACTGGGGATGAGGCAGTTTGAACAATTTACCAATATCACTGTCATCAGCTGAACTATTAAACTGAGGATCCTAGTTTCCCAGCTCTAGAATATTTACTTGGCCCCACAACTTCCTTCAAGAAAGAACAGTGAGCTTTCCTGGCAAATACTAACCTCCCATCAGCACTGACCATTTCCTGGCAAATACTAACCTCCCATCAGCACTGACCATTTCCATCATTGCTGCGTCTGGAACTTGCTGGGTGCAAATTTATTACGTTTCTTTTCCTACCAATCAGCTGTGACTGTGTGTGTAATTTAAGTCAACTCCTGTAAAACAAGTTTGGATAACCTGAGAATGTGAAAGATACTGTAGAGATGCACTTTCTTTATTTATGAGATGTTTTTAAACACAAGAGAACAAACATCAGGAAATTTCTAAGTGTGAAGACTTGGCTCCATGCTGTGACAGCAGTACCTGACTGTATGTAGACCTATCATATCAGAGTCAAATAGGTTTCAGTTGATTCAGGTTGCTGGCTTCAGGAATTTGAAAACAGGCAGCTAGTCCCCACCAAGTGAGTGACGAATAGGTTTGATTCACTCACTATCAATGTGTACATGCCTCAGTTCTGCTGGTGGCAATTCCCTTCAACTCTGGGTGTAACAATACAGCAGTCCCCTCAGGTTACATTTTAGGTCATGCTCACTCATTGCAGAATGTCAGAGTCATAGAGATTAACAGCTTAGAAAAAGACCCTTCTGCCATTGAGTCTGTGTTGGTCACAAACAACCACTCAATGATTCCAATCCCATCTTTCAGCACCTGACCTGTCAGTCTTGTGTGCCTTGGCATCACAAATGCACATCTAAATATTTCTTCAATGCGATAAGGGTTTCTGTCTTTACTATCCCAATAAGTTGAAACTTTATTGCTGGAACAGCACA
>NW_025195364.1:0-4401 GCF_004010195.1 Chiloscyllium plagiosum
GATCTCCAGCATCTGCAGACCTCACTTTCTCCCCAAGTGATTGCTGGGCCCTTGCTGAGATATTTGTATCATTGATAGTCACAGGTAAGGTGCCGCAAGACTGGAGGTTGGCTAAGTATTTAAGAAAGATGGTAAGGACAAGCCGGGGAACTATAGACCGGTGAGCCTGACATTGATGGTGGGCAAGTTGTTGGAGGGAATTCTGAGGGACAGTATTTACATGTATTTGGAAAGGCAAGGACTGATTAGGGATAGTCAATATGGCATTGTGCATGGGAAATCATGTCTCACAAACTTGATTGAGTTTTTTGAAGAAGTAACAAAGAGGATTGATGAGAATTTGGGGAAAAAGATGGTGACATCTTGAAAAATGTCCATATTACTCAGGAGGAAGTGCTGGATGTCTTGAAATGCATAAAAGTGGATAAATCTCCAGGAGCTAATCAGGTGTACCCTAGAACTCTGTGGAAAGCTAGGGAAGTGATTGCTGGGCCCATTCCTGAGGTATTTGTATCATCGATAGTCACAGGTGAGGTGCCACAAGACTGAAGGTTGGCTAACATAGTACCACTATTTAAGAAAAGTGGTAAGGAAAAGCCAGGGAATTATATACTGGTAAATCTGACCTCTGTGGTGGGCAAGTCATTGGAGGGAATCCTGAGGGACAGAGTGTACGTGTATTTGGAAAGGCAAGGACTTATTAGGGATAGTCAGCATGGCTTTGTGCGTGGGAAATCATGTCTTACGAACTTGATTGAATTTTTTTGAAGAATTAACAAAGAGGACTGATGAAGGTAAAGTGGTGGACATAATGTATATGGACTTCAGTAAGGCTTTTTAAAAATTCATTTGTGGGACTTGGGCATCACTGGCTGGCCAGCACTGATAGCCCATCCCTATTTGCCCTCAAGAAGGTGATGGTGAGCTGCCTTCTTGAATTGCTGCAGTTCACTTGCTGTGGGTGAACCACAATGTCAGTAGGGAGGGAATTTCAGGATTTTGACCCAACGACTATGAAGGAATGGTGGTATATTTCCAAGTCAGGGTGGTGAGTAGCTTAGAGGGGAACTTGCCAGGTGGTGGTGTTCCCAAACACCCGCTGCCCTTGTCCTTCACAGTGGTAGTGGTTGTGGGTTTGGAAGGTGTTGCCGAAGAATCTTTGGTGAATTTCCGCAGTGCATCGTGTAGATTGTACACACCACTGCTACTGAGTGCCAGTGGTGGAGGGATTGAATATTTGTTGATGTGGTGCCAATCAAGTGGGTTGCTTTGTCCTGGATGGTGTCAAGCTTCTTGAGTTGTTGGAGCTGGACCCATCCAGGCAAGTGGAGAGTATTCCATCACATTCCTGACTTGTGCCTTGTAGATGGTGGATAGACTTTGGGGTGTCAGGAGGTGAGTTACTTGCTGCAGTATTCCTCGTCTCTGACCTGCTGTTGTAGCCAGTGTTTATGTGGTGAGTTTTTGGTCAATGGTAACCCCAAGGATGTTGACAGTGAGGGAGTCAGTGATTGTAATACTGTTGAATGTTAAGGGATGGTGGTTAGAGTGTATCTTATTGGTGATGGTCATTGTCTGGCATTTGTGTGGCGCGAATGTTACTTGCCACTTGTTTGCCCAAGCCTGGATATTGTCCAGATCTTGATGCATTTGAGCATGGACTGCTTTAATATCTGAGGAGTTGCGAATGCCACTGTGCAATCATTGGCGAACATCCCCACATCTGACCTTATGACAAAAGGAAGGTCATTGATGAAGCAGCTGAAAATTGTTGGGCCTCAGACATGACCTTGAGGGACTCCTGCAGAGATGTCCTGGAGCTGACTGACCCACCACAACCATAACCATCTTCCTTTGTGCCAGGTGGAGTGTTTGCCCCTAATACTCATTGATCCCAGTTTTGCCAGGGCTCCTTGATGCCACACTCAGTCAAATGCGGCCTTGATGTCAAGGTTGTCACTCTCACCTCACCTCTGGAATTCAGCTCTTTTGTCCGTGTTTGAACCAAGGCTGTAATAAGATCAGGAGCTGAGTGACGCTGGCAAAACCCAAATTGGGCATTGATGAGCAGGTGCTGCTTGATAGCACTGTTGATGACACTTTCCATCGCTTTACCAATGATGGAGAGTAGAATGATGGAGTAGTAATTGGCCGGGTTGGATTTGTCCCACTTTTTGTGTACAGGACATACCTGGGTAGTTTTCCACATCGTTGAGTAGATGCCAGTGTTGTATCTGTACTGGAAGAGCTTGGCTCGGGGAGCAGCAAGTTCTGGAGAACACTTCTTCAATACTATTGCCGGCATATTATCAGGGCCCATTGCCTTTGCAGCATCCAGTGCCTCCAGCCTTTTTTTGATATCACGTGGAGTGAATCGAATTGGCTGGAGACTGGTATCTGTGATGCTGGGGGACCACTGGAGGAGCCTGAGATGGATCATCCACTCGGCATTTCTGACTGAAGACTGTTGCAAATGCATCAGCCTTATCTTTTGCACTGATGTGCTGGGCTCCTCCATGATTGAGGATGGCGATATTTGTGGAGCCTCCTCCTCCAGTGAGTTATTTAATTATCCACCACCATTCACGACTGGATGTAGAAGGACCACAGAGCTTAGATCTGATCCATTGGTTGTGGGATTACTTAGCTCTGCCTATCACTTGCTGTTTATGGCATGTAAGTAGTTCTGTTTGATAGCTTCGCTAGGTTGACACCTCATTTTTAGGTATGCCTGATGCTGCTCCTGGCATGCCCTCCTACTCTCTCCATTGAATCAGGATTGTTCCCTTGGCTTGATGGTGATGCTTGAGTGGGGGATATGCCAGGCCATGTGGTTGCAGATTGTACTGGAGTACAGTTCTGCTGCTGTTGATGTGCCTCATGGATGCCCAGTCTTGAGCTGCTAGATCGGCTTGAAGTCTGTCCCATTTAGCATGGTGGTAATGCCACACAACACGATGGAGGTTGTTCTCAATGTGAAGGTGGGATTTCGTTTCCACAGGGACAGTGCAGTGGTCACTTTTAGTTATACTGTCATGGACAGATGCTTCTGCAGCTGGCAGATTAATGAGAATGTGGTCAAGTATGCTTTTTCCTCTTGTTGGTTCCTTCATCACCTGCTGCAGACCCAGTCTAGCAGTTATATCCTTTAGGACCAGACCAGCATGATCAGTAATGCTGCTGTCAAGCCACTCCAGGTGATGGACATTGAAATCCCCCACCCAGAGTATATTTTGTGCCCTTGCCAGCCTCAGTGCTTCCTTCAAGTATTGTTCAACATGGAGGAGTACTGATTCATCGGCCAAAGCAGGATGGTACGTGGTAACCAGTAAGAGGTTTCTTTGCCCATGTTTAACCTGAAGCCATGAGACTTCATAGTGTCTGAGTTAATTTCAAAGACTCCTAGTGTAACTCCCTCCCGACTGCAGCCCACTGTGACGTGACCTCTGCTGGGTCTATCCTGCCGGTTGAACAGGACATTTCTAGGGATGGTAATGGTGTCTAGAGTGCTATCTGTAAGGTATGATTCCATAGGAATGACTATGTCAGGTTGTTGCTTTACTAGTCTGTGAGACAGCTCTCCCAATTTCAGCACAATCCCCCAGATGTTGGTAAGAAGGACTTTGCCTGTTTGTGTTTTTGCGGTTGTCTTTTCCGGTTCCAAGGTCGATGCTATGTGGATCAACAAGGTTCCTCACAGGAGACTGGTTATCAAGGTTAGGTCTCATGGAATACAGGGAGAATGAGCCATCTGGATACAGAACTGGCTCGAAGGTGGGTGATGATGGTGGGAGCGACTTCCTTTTCAGACTGGAGGCTTCTGGCCAGTGGAGTGCTACAAGGATTGGTGCTAGGTCCATTACTTTTTGTCATTTATACAAGTGATTTGGGAGGTTCTCATTATTAAGTAAGCTTGTAGTTTGTACATTAGTAAGTTTGCAGGTGACACTAAAATTGGAGGTGTAGTGGACAGCGAAGAAGGTTACCTCAGAGTACAATGGGATCTTGATTGGATGGGCCAATGGACTGAGGGGTGGCAGCTGGAATTTAATTTAGATAAATGTGAGGTGCTGCATTTTGGAAAAGTAAATCATAGCAGGACTTACACACTTAATGCTGAGGTCTTAGGGAGTGTTGCTGAACAAAGAGACCTTAGAGTGCAGGTTCATAGTTCCTTGAAAATAGAGTCGCAGGTAGATAAGATAGTGAAGAAGGCGTTTGGTATGCTTTCCTTTATTGGTCAGAGCATTGAGTGTAGGAGTTGGGAGGTCATGTTGCGGCTGTACAGGACATCAGCTATGCCACTTTGGGAATATTGTGTGCAATTCTGGTCTCCTTTCTATCGGAAGGATGTTGTGATATTGAAAGGTTTCAGAAAAGACGTACAAGGATGTTGCCAGG
>NW_025195365.1:0-4402 GCF_004010195.1 Chiloscyllium plagiosum
GCCTACTCCTGCACCTATTGTCTATGATGTTGCAGATATACCAGCGATTTAGGTTATTTTGGATCTGATGGTGTGTAATAAAGAGAATTTAATAAATGATCTGAGAGTAAATGATCTTGACAAGGATGTTGCCTGAGTTGGAGGGTTTGAACTACAGGGAGAGGCTGAATAGGCTGGAAATGTTTTCCCTGGAGTGTCGAAGGCTGAGGGGTGACCTTCTAGATGTTTATAAAATCATGAGGGGCATGGATAGGGTGACTAGTCGAATGTAGTGCTGGAAAAGACAGGTCAGGCAGCATCCAGGGAGCAAGAGAATCAATGTTTCTGGAATAAGCCTTTCATCAGCAAGGGCTCATGCCTGAAATGTCGATTCTCCTGCGACCCGGATGCTGCCTGACCTGCTTTTCTAGCACCATACTCTCGACTCTGATCTCCAGCATCTGTAGTCCTCACTTTCTCCTGGATAGGGTAAATAGACAAGGTCTTTTTCTCTGGGGTGGGGGAGTCCAGAACTAGAGGACATAGGTTTAGGGTGAGAGGGGAAAGATATAAAAGAGACCCAAGGGACAACCTTTTCACACAGAGGGTGGTGAGTGTATGGACTGAGCTGCCAGAGGTGGTGGTGGAGGCTGGTACAATTACACCATTTAAAAGGGATCCAGATGGGTATATGAACAGGAACAGTTTAGAGGGATAAGGGCCCAGTGCTGGCAAATGAGACTAGATTAATTTAGGATATCTGGTTGGCATGGACAAGTTGGGCTGAAGGGTCTGTTTCCGTGCTGTACATCTCTATGACTCTATAACGCTAAAACAGTGACCATAACAGAACTTAGCATTCAATTCGGGGGAGAAATGAGAGTCAGAAATAACTGTGCTAAACTTAAGTAAGAGTAATTTCAAAGGAATGAGGGTTAAGCTAGCTGGAGTGTACTTAGAAAGGGGTTTAGCAGCAAAGATGTTTGCAGAACAATGGCAGACTTCTAAGAAAAATAATTCATGACAGATAAAAGATATATCCCAGTGAGAAAAGACAATTCTAGATTACTTACAGTGTGGAAACAGGCCCTTCGGCCCAACAAGTCCACGCTGACCCGCCGAAGCGCAACCCACCCAGACCCATTCCCCTACATTTATCCCTTTACCTAACACTATGGGCAATTTAGCATGGCCAATTCACCTGACCTGCACATTTTTGGACTGTGGCAAGAAACTGGAGCACCCAGAGGAAACCCACGCAGACATGGGGAGAATGTGCAAACTCCACACAGTCAGTCGCCTGAGATGGGAATTGAACCCGGGTCTCTGGTGCTGTGAGGCAACAGTGCTAACCACTGTGCCACCGTGCCATTCTAGGAATGGATAAGACAACTATGGTTAAAGAGAAAAAGTACTAGGGAAAACTATGGGGCTAAAGACAAACATGTCTCCTGGACCTGACAGGGGATAGGTAAATGAATAGGAAGGGTGAGAGAGGGATATAGACTAAATGCTGACAAATGGACAAGGTAAAAACAATGACTGCAGATGCTGGAAACCAGATTCTGGATCAGTGGTGCTAGAAGAGCACAGCAATTCAGGCAGCATCCGACGAGCAGCAAAATCGACGTTTCGGGCAAAAGCCCTTCATCAGGAATAAAGGCAGAGAGCCTGAAGCATGGAGAGATAAGCTAGAGGAGAGTGGGAGTGGGGAGAAAGTAGCATAGAGTACAATAGGTGAGTGGGGGAGGAGATGAAGGTGATAGGTCAGGGAGGAGAGGGTGGAGTGGATAGGTGAGACAAAATGGAAAGGTGGCAGTAATAGAAGGAAAGACGTGGATGTCACAAAGTTGTAGAACAGATTGTGCTTAAATTTAGTTGAATTTTTGATGAAGTGAAAGAAGTTTGAAGAAGGAAATGCAGTGACATAGTTTGACAATAAAAGGCTAATTAAGAAAATTAAGGGTTATGCAATAGGATAGTCAGCACGTAATCAGTTTACAAAGTCAGCTCAAATGATAAAGCATCAAATTGCAATAGCTAGTTGTTTTTCAGATCATTGGATGACAGACAATCGTTCTCTCCAAAGGGAATGACTCCTAGTTTATTTTTTGGTAAATGGCTCAGATTGTGAAATGCCCAGTAAACTTTCAAAATTTGCCAAAGATTCAAACTTGGAAGAGTGGTACAGTGAGGATGTTATGAATCACCTGTAACAGGATATATAGTTTAGCAGAGTGAGCAGAAAGTGGTAAGACTCCTTCAATTAGTTGATATTACGTGAAGGGACAGGGATAAACATTTAGGACTTAAGCCAAGAAATGCCTGAGGAATTGATTTTTTTTTAAAATAGGGCAGAGAGCAAAACTAATCTGGAACTTGAAAAGGTTGCAAAAGCAGAAGCTATTAAAATATAAATATTATGGTTTATGGAAGAAAATAAGCTTTCAGTGATATTGGAATTAAGCAAAGGGATGGGACTAACTAAATTGCTCTATGGGAGCAATGAACAGCAAGACATTAGGAAGCTCAGAGGAATTTTGGAGAGCTTCTCCACAGACCCCTGAAGGTGGCAGGACTGGTTAATAGTGTAATTAAAGGAAAATGCTTTGCATGCTGCCTTAGCAGCTGTGCTATCGATTATCAAGAGTAGGAAGGTTATGTTGGAGCTGTATAGAAACTTGGTTAGGCAACAGTTGGAGTACTGTGTGCAGTCACCACATTATAGGAAGGATATGATTGCACTGGAGGGAGAGCAAAGGAGAGTCACCAGGATGTTGCATGGGATAGAACATTCCGGATATGAAGAGAGGCTGGACAAGCTTGGCAAAAAAAACTACAGATGCTGGAAATTCAAAACGAAAACAGAAACAGTTCGGAAAACTCAGCAGGTCTAGCAGCATCTGTGGACAGAAAGCAGAGTTAATGTTTTGGGTCCTGTGGCCCTTTTTCAGAACTTATTTTATCATGTATTTGGAAAGGCAAGGACTGATTAGGGATTGTCAACATGGCCTTGTGAATGGGAAATCTTTTCTCACTAAGTTGATTTGAGTTTTTTGAAAAAGTAACAAAGAGGATTGATGATGGTAGAGCAGTGGATGTGATCTATAAAGGACTTAAGTAAGGCATTCGACAAAGTTCCTCATGATAGACTAATTAGCAAGGCTGGATGACATGGAGTACAAGGAGTACTAGCCATTTGGATACAGAACTAGCTCAAGGGTAGAAAACAGAGGGTGCTGGTGTAGAAGTAATTTTCAGATTGGAGGCCTGTGACAAGCAGTGTGCCACAAGGATCAGTGTTGGTTCCACTTCCTTTTGTCATTTATATAAATGATTTGAATGTGAACATAGGAGTATGGTTAGTAAGTTTGCAGATGACACTAAAATTGGAGGTGGTGTAATGGACAGCAAAGATTACCTTGGAGTACAAAGGGAGCTTGATCAGATTGGCCAATGAGCCAAGGAGTTTAATTTAGAGAAAGGTGTGGGGGCTGAATTTTGGAAAGGCAAATCCGAGCAGGACTTATAAACTAGAGGGTATAGGTTAAGGTGAGAGGGGAAAGATTTTTAAAAAATGGACCTAAGGGGTAACCTTTTCACACAGAGGATGGTACATGAATGGAATGGATTACCAGAGGAAGTGGAGGAGACTGGTATAATTACCTTTAAAAGGCATCTTGATGAGTACATGAATGGGAAGGGTCAAATGCTGGCAAATGGGACTAGATTAATTTAGGATTATTTGGTCGGCATGGACAAGTTGGACCAAAGGATCTGTTTCTGTGCTGGACCGTTCTGTGACTCTATTTATACCAACCTTTTCTGAGCTACTGATGGAGTGGGAGGAGGGAGGAGGAATAAACAATAGGTGGGGTGGGGGAGACCTGATTGAGTTATACAAGATTATGAGGGGCATTGACAAGGTGAATAGAAAGCAGCTATTCCCCCTAGTCGTAAGGTCAGTAATGAGGCATAATTTTAAACTAAAAGGCAGAAGATTTAGAGGGGATTGGAGAATAAATCATCTTCACCAATGGTAATAATTTCTGAAATGCACTGTCTGGAAGGGTAATTGAGGCAGGAACTTCCACTTTTAAAAAGTACTTGGATGAGCACCTGAAGTATTGCAACATTCAGGGCTATGGGCCAAATGCAAGAAAGTGTAGGCACTGGTTAATTTTTAGGTAAAAACAAGGACTGCAAATGCTGGAAACGAGTCTAGATTAGAGTGGTGCTGGAAAAGCACAGCAGGTCAGTCAACATCCAAGGATCAGGAAAATCGACATTTTGGGCAAAAGCCTTTCATCAGGAATAGAAGCAGGGTGACTGCAGAGTGTCTACATTAGAGTGGTGCTGGAAAAGCACAACAGGTCAGGCAGCATCCGAGGTGCACTCTGCAGGCACCCTACCTCTATTCCTG
>NW_025195366.1:0-4402 GCF_004010195.1 Chiloscyllium plagiosum
CTATCCAACCCCCATTCCCTCACATGAACTGACAATCCTCGATGAACACTCACATGCTCGCTTCATCCAAGGTTCCTTCTTTGAGAGTAATGCACTATGAGATTCACGTAGGTGGACGGTGTCCCACTCCTTCAGGGCATCCGCAACAGTCAGGGGCCAGTTATCAAAGCAGTCTGCAGGTGGAATCACACTCTGTACGGGGAATATGTGGGGTTGGGGAGGTGGGGGAGTGGTGGGAGTGCTGAGTAGGGAGTTGCAGCTCATCTCTGATCATACCGCAGGTCCGGAGCCAGGAGCATGAGAACTGAAAGGTGCTGCTGCACCGCCCCACCAGGTTGAACAGCCACTGGAAACAGGGTCCAGGCACAGACGGAGTGGAAGGGGTTGGGGTCAGGACACCACTGGTTCCATCTGCGAATGTATTCTGATCCTTTCCCCTTGTACCATACCCTCCGACTTTTCCAGAACTCATCACCTCGAAGCCGATCATCCCGGAGCTGTTGAGGGGTGGGAAGAGAAGGTGGTTGTCTGTGGGTCGATGCATCCACCTCCCCATTGCCATCTACCCATTGGGGCCAGATTTCCAGAGCTGATGATTCACGCCACCCCTCTGGGTTGATCAGCCGCAGACTCAGGTGTTGCGGGATGGTCGCCCAGGGATCCTGGGTGGATGGCCCGAGAGCTTTACCCCAGGGACCCTGATTACGGGACAGGACGCACAGGGTCTCCTGGGTCAAAAGGTCCAACTCCCTCAGGCCCACACGTACCCACTTGTACCTGCAGGGGCATAAATACACTCACCTCAGTCTGGGATAGGAGTACTGAGAGCTTTAGTCTGTATGTAATGCCATGCTGTCCTTGTCCTAGGGAGTGTTTGATAGGGGACAGTGTAGAGGGAGATTTATTCTGCATCTCAAGCCAAACTATCTCTGTTCTGGGGAATGTTTAATGGGGGAAAAGTGTTGACGATGTTTTACTTTGTATATATTCCCGGTCCCTGCGAGTGTTTGGTGGGGAATAGTGTAAAGGAAGCTTTATTCTTGTAGCTAATCCCTGTGGAGGCTTACAGACTCTCAGATGTAGGTCATGGTTGACGGGAAATGCAAGGAAATAATGAGCCCATTGCCGAGCAACCACATAACTTACAGTAGGACTCTGGCCTACTTTTTCAAAACAGTGGTCCAGGCCAGAGATTGTTAGCTTGATGACATACAGCCAGACTCCCGGATGGTCTGCATTGGTGACCATAAGTCATAGGAGTGAAAGTAAGGCCATTCAGCCCATCAAGGCCACTCCGCCATATAATCATGGCTGTTGGGCATTTCATTTTTACTTACCCACACTCTCCCCGTAGCCCTTAATTCCTTGCGAGATCAATAATTTATCAATCTCTGCCTTGAAGACATTGAACGCCCAGGCCTCCACTGCGCTCCGTGGCAATGAATTCCACAGGCCCACCACTCCCCTCAAAAAAATGGAAGAAATGTCTCCTCATTTCCGTTCTAAATTGACCCCCACTAATTCTAAAGCTGTTCCCATGTGCCCTAGTCTCCCTGCATCACAGAAACAACTTCCCAGCATGCAACCTTTCTAAGTGACAAACATCACCTCATTGTCATTAAGTAAATCAGCAAGTAAAATTGGTATTTCCAGTTGATCATGAATGAGCTGAAAGCCAATTTTCCCACAGCACAATAGGGTAGGCCACACTATCGCTGAGGTCAGGTGGTGGGGGAGCAGGAAGAGAAAAAGCATTTTACCAGCACAGAAACTGAATGCTACATGTTATAGGAGGAATTAATTTGAGAGCTTTAAAGATGATTTATACATAGAATAAGATACCTGGGAGTGAGTTACAGACTGGAATCTAATCTAGGGTTTCGGAGTGGTGTATGTATAGAATAACAGATACCCAGGAGTGAGTTAGAATTAGAATCCCTACAGTCTGGAAACAGACCCTTCAGCCCAACAAGTCCACACCAACCCTCTGAAGAGTAACTCACCCAGACCCATTCCCTTACCGTATATTTACCCAGACTAGTGCATCTAACCTACAGACCCTGAACACTACGGGCAATTTAGGATGGCCAATTCATCTAACCTGCACATCTTTGGATTGTGGGAGGAAACCAGAGTGCCCGGAGGAAACATGGGGAAAATGTGCAAAGTCCACACAGCCCAAGGCTGAAATTGAACCTGGGTCCCTGGTGCCGAGAGGCAGCAGTGTTAATCACTGAGCCACCGTGCCGGTACAGTTGCAGACTAGAATCTAATCAAGGAGTTTGGGATGGTTCATATTTCGAATAACAGATACCGGTGAGTGAGTTACCAAGTAGAATCTAATGAGGGGTTCAGGATGACTCATATATCAAATAATAGGTACTTAGGAGCGAGTTACAGACTGGAATCAATTGAGGGGTTCGGGGTGATTTATATGTACAATAATAAATATCTGGGAGTAAGGTACAGGCTGGAATCTAAGGAGTGTTCTGGGTGAGGTTGTTGAACCTCTACCTTTAACTTATGGGAGTCCAAATTAAGGTAAGAGGAGAAAGATTTAGAAAAACACCCGAGTGACAGCTTTTCCATGCAGAGAGGAGTGTGCGTGGAATGAACTGCCAGAGGAAGTGCTGCACGTGGATACAATTACAATGTTTAAAAAGCATCGGATGGGGATGTGAATAGGAAACTTTGAGGGATTTGGCCGAAATGCTGACAAACAGGACTAGGTCAGATTGGGACATCTGGTCAGTGTAGATAAGTTGGACCTAAGGATCTGTGTCCATGCTGTCTGACTGTATGTGTGAATCCTTTCCCACACGCAGAGCCTCTCCCCAGTGGGAACTCGCTGGTGCATTTGCAGATTCCCTTTGCTGTTAAAGCTTTTCTCACAGTTGGAACATTTAAAAGGTCTCTTAGCCGAGTCAATGAGTTGGAGTAAAGTGAGGTTGAAAAGTTGAGTGAATCCTTTTCCACACTGTGATCAAGTGAGCAGCTGCTCCCGAGTGTGATTACGTCAATGAATTTTCGACTGGAATGGGAATCTGAATTCCTTCCCACAATCCTCACATTTCATGGTTTCTCCATAGAGCCTGGTGTCTTTGTGTCTTTCCAGATGGGATGGTTTGTTGGGAGTCACACCCACATACAGAACACATGAAACAGTGTCTTGTCAGTGAATGGTGTAATGTATTTTCAGATTGTCTAACTGGTTAGAGCTCTTTCCACAGACAGTGTACTGGAACACTCACTGCAGCTGCATGTGTCTCAGAATTTGTTCAATCACATTTTAAATAAAACTTGCCGCAGACAGAACATTTCTCCCTTGATGGTCGAAGGCTGATGATTTTTAAGCCCTGCAGGGGAGTCGGTCTGTCAGATTTTGACATGATGTTCAGTTGAAGTCTCCATCCAATCCGCTGTGAAAGAAGATCAAAGTGTCAGGATCAGGAGCAGCTCACAACAGAAAAAGACAATTTGAGTACCTAACATGAGAAGCAATCAATCTAACAGAAGCCAAACTCCCCAGAGGTTCCCCAGAAAGCTCTGTCTCCAAGGTTACTCCTATACAGAGATGGAGAGGGAAGGGAGACTGACAGGCAGTGATCATTTCAACATTTGGGGCTTGTGTTCTAAACATTTTTTTATTTCAAAAATATACTTTACTCATAAAATACTTTGATGGTCTGTACAGTTGAACATGCCATACATAAACATTCTATTTCTTTGCATACCGAAACAGAGTAATCATTCCTATTTACAGGTCTGTACGATTACATTTTTGGTTGAGGCGTCAGCAGAGCCGAAATGACTGCGTGGGCTCCCTGTTCTTCTTAGGTAGGCAGACGTTACACGGTGGTCTTTCCCCACCACGCCTTGGCGGCAGCTGCCCCAAGCTTCAGCGCGTCCCTCAACACGTCGTCCTAGACCTTGAAATGTGCCAGTCTGCAACACTCAGTCGGGGTCAACTCTTTCAGCTAGAAGATCAACAGGTTTCGGACCGCCCAGAGAGCGTCCTTCACCGAGTTGATGATCCTCCAGGCACAGTTGATGTTCGTCTCGGTGTGCGTCCCGGGGAACAGGCGTAGAGCATGGAGTCCCGCGACATGGCGCTGCTTGGGACGAACCTCGACAAACACCACTGCATTCCTCTCCAGACTTCTTCTGCGTCGGCACCTTCCAGTCTCGTCACCCCCACAGCCGTTTCGAGGGCAGCGTGCGGTGCTGCAGAGAGTCCGGGCGTGCATGAAGGACCTCACAGGCAGAGCTCTTCTCACCACCAGCCAAGCCCCGTCTTGGTGCTTTTTGGAAAGTTCTGGCGATGAGGCATTCTGCCAAATGGCTTTGACAGTCTGCTCAGTGAACCGCGCGATAGGATCCGCCCTCTCCTTTTCCCGAAGGG
>NW_025195367.1:0-4403 GCF_004010195.1 Chiloscyllium plagiosum
ATGCTGTTGAAGACACTGATATAGATACTGTTATAGACACTGATATAGATGATTTTCTGGACACTAACATAGATGCAGTTATACACATTGAAAAAGATGCTGTTGAAGATATTGACAAAAGATGCTGTTACAAACGCTGCTTGAGATGCTGTTATACACACTGATACAGATGCTGTTGTAGACACTGATATAAATACTGTTATAGTCACTGATACAGATGCTGTTGTAGACACTGATATAGATGCTGTTATAGACACTGATATAAATACTGTTATAGACACTGATATAGATGCTGTTACCGAAACTGATATAAATGCTGTTAGACACACTGATATAGATGCTGTTATACACCCTGATATAGATGCTGTTATAGACACTGATATAGATGCTGTTACAGACACAGATATAAATACTGTTGTAGACACTGATATAGATGCTGTTGAAGAAACTGATATAGATGCTGTTATAGACACAGATATACATGCTGTTATATACACTGTTATAGACACTGTTATAGACACTGATATAGATGCTGTTATAGACACTGATATAAATGGTGTTATAGACACTGATATAAGTGCTGATACAGATACTGATACAGATGCTGTTATACACACTGATATAGATGCTGTTATAGACACTGATATAAGTGCAGATACAGATATTGATACAGATGCTGTGATACACACCGATATAGATGCTGTTACAGAAACTGATATAAATGCTGTTATACAAACTGATATAGATGCTGTTATACACCCTGATATAGATGCTGTTATACACACTGATATAGATGCTGTTATTGACAATGATAAAGATGCTGTTATACACACTGATATAGATGCTTTTATAGACACTGATATAGATGCTGTTACAGACACAGATATAAATACTGTTGTAGACACTGATATAGATGCTGTTGAAGAAACTGATATAGATGCTGTTACAGACACCGATATAAATGCTGTTATATACACTGATATAGACGCTGTTATAGACACTGATACAGATGCTGTTATAGACACTGATATAAATGGTGTTGTAGAAACTGATATAAGTGCTGATACAGATACTGATACAGATGCTTTTATACACACTAATATAGATGCTTTTATAGACACTGATATAAGTGCTGACACAGTTAGTGATACAGATGCTGTTATACACACAGATATATATACAGTTATACACTCTGATATAGATGCTGTTATAGACACATTTAGATGCTATTATAGACACTGATATAAATGCAGTTACACACATGATATAGATGATGTTATACACACTGATATAGATGCTGTTATAGACACTGATATAGATGCTGTTATAAATACTGATATTGATACTGTTATAGACACTGATATAGATGCTGTTATAGACACTGATATAAATGCTGTTACAGACACTGATATAGAAGCTGTTATAGAAACTGATATAGATGCTGTTAAAGACTCTGATATAGTTGCTGTTATCGACACTGATATAGATGCTGTTAAAGACACTGATATAATTGCTGTTATATACAGTGATAAAGATGCTTTTTAGAAATTGATATAGATGCTGTTATAGACACCGATAAAGATGCTGTTATACACAATGACAGAGGTGTTTTTAAAGACACTGATATCGGTGTGGTTCTAGACACTGATATAGATGCTGTTATAGTCACTGATATAGATGCTGATATAGACACTGATTTGGATGCAGTTATAGACACTGCTATAGATGTGGTTCTTGACACTGATATAGATTTTGTTAAAGACACTACTATTGGTGTGGTTCGAGACACTGATACAGAGGCTGTTATATACATTGGTATAGATGCTGGTATAGTCACTTATATAGATGTTGTTATACACACTGATATAGATACTGATGTGGACACTGATATAGATACTTTTATAGTCAATGAAAAAGATGCTGTCATACACAATGATATAGAATTTGTCAGAGAAACTGATATAGATGCTGTTATAGACACTGATATAGATTCTGTTATAGTCAATGATAAAGATGCTGTTAAACACACTGACAAGGTGCTGTTATAGTCAATGATAAAGATGCTGTCATACACACTGATACAGATGCTGTTATAGTCACTGATATAGATGCTGTCATACACACTGATACAGATGCTGTTATAGTCACTGATATAGATGCTGTTATACACACTGTAATAGATGCTGTTATACACACTGATATAGATGCTGTTACAGACACTGATACAGATGCTGTTTTAGACACTGATATAGATGCTGTTTTAGACACTGATATAGATGCTGCTTTAGACACTGTAATAGATGCTGTTATACACACTGATAGAGATGATGTTACACACTCTGATATAGATGCTGCTTTAGACACTGATCTAGATGCTGCTTTAGACACTGATATAGATGCTGTTGTAGACAATGTTATAGATGCTGTTATATACACTGATATAGATGCTGTTACAGACACTGATATAGATGATGTTACAGACACTGATATAGATGCTGTTACAGACTCTGATATAGATGCTGAATTAGACACTGATATAGATGCTGTTACAGACACTGATATAGATGATATTTCAGACACTGATATCGATGCTGCTTTAGACACTGATGTTGTTATAAACACGAATGTAGTTGCTGTTATAGACACTGATATAGATGCTGTTACAGACACTGATATAGATGCTGTTCCAGACACTGATATAGTTGCTGTTAAACACACTGATTAAGATGATGTTACAGACTCTGATATAGCTGCTGTTATAGACACTGTTATAGATGCTGAATTAGACACTGATATAGATGCTGAATTAGACACTGATATAGATGCTGTTACAGACACTGATATCGATGCTGTTTCAGTCACTGATATAGATGCTGTTATAGACACTGTTATAGATGCTGAATTAGACACTGATATAGATGCTGTTATAGACACTATTATAGATGCTGAATTAGACACTGATATAGATGCTGTTATAGACACTGATATAGATGCTGTTCCAGACACTGATATAGTTGCTGTTAAACACACTGATAGAGATGATGTTACAGACTCTGATATAGATGCTGTTATATACACTGATATAAATGCTGCTTTAGACACTGATATAGATGCTGTTATACACACTGATATAGATGCTGTTATAGACACTGACATAGATGCTGTTATACATGCTGATATCGATGCTGTTACAGACACCGATATAGATGCTGTTTCAGACACTGATATAGATGCTGTTATTGACACTGATATAAATGCTGTTACAGGCACTGATATAGATGCTGTTTCAGACACTGATATATATGCTGTTATCGACACGGATATAGATGCTGTTACAGGCACTGATATAGATGCTGTTTTCGACACTGATATAGATGCTGCCTTGGGCACTGATATAGATGCTATTACAGTCACTGATATAGGTGCTGCATTAGACACCGATATAGATGCTGTTATAGACACTGATATAGATGCTGTTAAAGACACTGATATTGATGCTGCTTTAGACACTGTTATAGATGCTGTTATACACACTGATATAGATGCTGTTATAGACACTGATATAGATGATGCTTTAGACACTGATATAGATGATGTCATACACACTGATATAGATGCTGTTATAGACACTGATATAGATGCTGTTATACACATTGATATAGATGCTGTTATAGACACCGATATAGATGCTGTTATAGACACTGATATAGATGCTGTTATAGACACTGATATTGATGCTGCTTTAGACACTGTTATAGATGCTGTTATACACACTGATATAGATGATGCTTTAGACACTGATATAGATGATGTCATACACACTGATATAGATGCTGTTATAGACACTGATATAGATGCTGTTACAGACACTGATATAGATGCTGTTATACACATTGATATAGATGCTGTTATAGACACTGACATAGATGCAGTTATACATGCTGATATCGTTGATGTTATAGACACTGATAGAGATGCTGTTTCAGTCACTGATATAGATGCTGTTATAGACACTGTTATAGATGCTGAATTAGACACTGATATAGGTGCTGTTAAAGACACTGTTATAGATGCTGAATTACACACAGATATAGATGCTGTTACAGACACTGATATAGATGATATTTCAGACACTGATATCGATGCTGCTTTAGACACTGATATAGATGCTGTTATAGACACAGATATAGATTCTGTTATACACACTGATATAGATGCTGCCTTAGACACTGATATAGATGCTATTATACAAACTGGTATAGATGATGTTACAGACACTGATACAGATGCTGTTATACAAACTAATATAGATGCTGTTAAAGACACTGATAAAGATGCTGTTATGCACACTGATATAGATGCTGCTTTGGACACTGATATAGATGCTGTTGGAGACACTAATA
>NW_025195368.1:0-502 GCF_004010195.1 Chiloscyllium plagiosum
GTACATCTCTATAACTTTATGAGTCTTGTATAATGATGGAGGTGAGGGGTGACCTGATTGAGGTCTACAAAATCATGAGAGGTGCAGACAGTGTGGGTAGCAAGAAGCTTTTTCCCAGAGTGCGGAACCCAATTACTAGGGGTCAGGAGTTCAAAGTGAGGGGGGAAAGGTTTTGAGAGGATATGCGTGGAAAGGTCTTATCACAGAGGTTGGTGGGTGCCTGGAACGCGTTGCCAGTGGAGGCTGTCGAGACGGGAAGAATAGTGTCATTTAAGATGTATCTAGACAGATACATGATTGGGCAGGGAGCAGAGGGATGCACACCCTATGAAACTAGGCAACGGGTTAATACCATGGGCAGCACGGTGGCACAGTGAGAAGGCGGCACGGTGGCACAGTGGTTAGCACTGTTGCCTCACAGCGCCAGAGACCCGAGTTCAATTCCCGCCTCAGGTGACTGACTGTGTGTAGTTTGCACATTCTCCCCGTGTCTGCGTGGGTT
>NW_025195368.1:559-1216 GCF_004010195.1 Chiloscyllium plagiosum
GACTTGTTGGGCCGAAGGGCCTGTTTCCACACTGTAAGTAATCTAATCTAATCTAATATAAAAAACCAAGGATCTGGACATTGAATAAGGATGACAGCAAGGAAAGCAAACAAAGTTGAACTTAATTGGAATGAGTTGTAAATTCCTCGCTGGTTGGGGTCATTCAGAGCACAAATGAACATGTTTGTGATCTATGAACATCAATCCTCTCAGTCCCGGTACATTTGTGCAGGAGATCCTCAGGATAGTTTCCTCGGCACATCTTCAGCTGCTTCATCAGAACCTGTAGGTCAATTCCTAAGCATTTGTATCCCTCTGCTCCCAAGCTACTCATGCATCTGTCCAGACACATTTTAAATGAATTCACCGTGCCTGGCTCTACCACCTCTGCTGGCAATGCTTTCCAAATGCCCACCAACCTCTGTGTGAAGTATCCCGCTTAAACTTTCCACCTCTCACCTTGAAAGCATGACCTCTCGTTATTGAATCCTTCACCCTGGGAAAAAGCTTGTCTTTATCCACCCTGTCTATACCCTTCATGATTTTGTAAACCTCAATCAGGTCCCCCTTCAGTCTCCTTTTTTTCTAGTGAAAATAAACCTAACCTACTCACCCTCTCTTCATAGCTAGCACCTTCCATACCAAGCAACATCCTCA
>NW_025195368.1:1939-4403 GCF_004010195.1 Chiloscyllium plagiosum
TCTGGCACCTCACCTGTGTTTAGGGATGCCACCAAGATATCTGTCAGGGCCCCAGCTATTTCCTTTCTCACTTCCCTCAGCAACCTGGGATAGATCCCATCCAGTCCTGGGGATTTGTCCACCTTAATAACCTCTAACACACCCAACACATCTTCCCTACTTATACCAACGTGATCCAGACTAATCAAACTTCTATCTCGAATCTCAAGATTCATCATGTTCCTCTCCTCAGTGAACACTGATGCGAAGTAATTATTCAGAATCTCACCCATTCTCTCAGGTTTGGCACACAGCCTTCTTTCAATATCTTTCTGTGGACCAATCTTTTCTCGAGTTACCCACTTGCTTCTTATATAAGGATGATATGCTTTGGGATTTAACTTAACTCTGCTTGCTAAAACTATTTCATGACCCCTTTTAGCCCGCTTCATTCCTTAATTAAGACTGGTCATACTCTTCCGATATTCCTCCAGGGCCTGTTCGGTTCTTAGCTGCTTATGTACGCTTCCCTTATGTACCTTATGTACGCTTCCCTTATGTACCTTATGTACGCTTCCCTTTTCCTCTTGGCTAGTCGTACAATTTCTCCTGTCATCCACGGTTCACAAATCTTGCCTTTCCTATCCCTTGCCTTCAACAGGACATGCCTATCCTGAACAATCTTTAATCTATCTTTGAAAGCCTCGCACATCTCAAATGTGGATTTCCCTTCAAATAGCTGTGTCGAATCCACATTTCCCAGCTCCTGCCTAATTTTGATATAATTGACCTTGGTCCAGTTTAGTACTCTTCCCTTAGGATCACTCCCACCTTTGTCTATGAGTATTCTAAAACTTACAGAATCGAGGTCACTGTTCCCAAAGAAATCCCCCACTGCAACTTCTATCACCTGTCCTGGCTCGTTCCCCAACACCAGGTCCAATATGGCCCCTTCCCTCGTCGGACTATTGACAAGCTGCTCTAGAAAACTCTCCTGGACGCTGCCATTGTAAGCTTAGCTTTATATGAACTAACTAAAATCAAACAATGCACTTAAATAAATGGAAAAGAAAGATAAGAAATCAAAACCTTACCTGAGTGGGTCTTTTTCTTCTGGTTAGAGGAGGGGGGTGCTGGAGGGAGATACGACACATGTTTAGCCACTGCCCAAATATAAATTAAGCCCATACCTTCAGTCGTCCGAGGCTGGGATCGAACCCTGGTTCCTGGCATTTGAGGCAGCAGTGCTAACCACTGAGCCACCTCTGATTGACTCAAACTGTGTTCAAGATGGTTAATCTCAGGGAAGTGTAATTTACTGCTGACTTTGCCTATTTTACCATACACTTCCAAGTATTCAGAAATCTCATCCTTCACAATGGATTCCAGGATCTTACCCAGGACCGAGGTTAGGGTAATCAGACTGTAATTTTCTGTTTCTGTTTTCCATTTAAAACAAGTATGTGTGCATGTTTCTGTGTGTTTGTATGTGTGAGTCAGTGTGTCTATGTGTGTGTGCATGTTTCTGTGTGTGTTTATGTGTGTGAGTGAGCATGTTTCTTTGTATCTGTATACATGTCTGTGCCAGTGTGCCTGGATGTGACAATGCTGTCACTTTTACAAGGTTATTTTGTTCTTAGTTGTTTTTAAAGACTATAAGACATAAAAGCAGAAATTAGGCCATTCTGTCCATCGAGCCTGTTCTGCGATTCAATCATGGCTTTTCAAGACTCAAGTTTCAAGACTCTGGGTCTGTACTCGATGGAGTTCAGAAGGATGAGGGGGAATCTAAATGAATGGCCTGGACAGCATGGATGTTGGGAAGATGTTTCCATTGGGAGGAAAGAGTAGGACGCCAGGGCACATGCCCCTCATAATTTTGTAAACCTCTATAAGGTTCAGCCTCCGATGCTCCAGGTAAAACAGTCCCAGCCTGTTCAGCCTTCTCCCAATATCTCAAATCCTCCAACCCTGGCAACATCCATGTAAATCTTTTCTGAACCCTTTCAAGTTTCACAGCATCTTTCCGATAGGAAGCAGATCAGAAATGCACGCAATATTCCAACAATGGCCGAACCAATGTCCCTGTACAGCCTCAACATGTCCAACCAACTCCTGTAATCAATATACTGACCAATAAAGGAAAGTATACCAAACGCCTTCTTCACTATCCTATCTACCTACAACTCCACTTTCAAGGAGCTATGAACCTGCAGTCCAAGGTCTCTTTGTTCATCAACACTCCCTAGGACCTTACCATTTACTGTATAATTCCAGCTGAGATTTGCTTTCCAAAATGCAGCACCTAGCATTTATCTGAATTAAACTCCATCTGCCATGTCACAGTCCATTAGCCTATTTAGTCTAAATCCTGTTGTAATATATGTTAACCCTCTTCGCTGTCCACTACACCTCCAATTTTGGTGTCGTCTGCAAACTTACTAACTATACTTCTTACATAAATGATTTGGATGCGAACATAAAT
>NW_025195369.1:0-4403 GCF_004010195.1 Chiloscyllium plagiosum
TACCCAATGAAGGAACCGTGCTCAGAAAGCTTGTAATTGCAAATACAGCAGTTGGACGGTAACCTGGTCTTCTGACCTTGTCCAAACCACTCAAACAACAGCATGACCTTATGAGCATATTTTTTTTCCGAACAGTGGTTATCTAATCGAAGGGAATTGGAGAGACGGGAGAGAGAGACCGTGGAGTGATTTGAAAATATGCATTTAATTCATGGCGAATTTGAACAGGAAATTGGAAATAATTACTGTAGACCAGGTTACACCCCTCAATACATTTCAGCATGGTAGCCCAGACCTATCCCAGAAGTGAAAGTGAGGACTGCAGATATTCGTGATTACAGTCATGCGTAGCGTGCTGGAAAAACACAGCAGGTCAGACAACATTCAAGGAGCAGGAGAGTCGATGATTCCGGCAAAAACCCTTCATCATGAATGAGGCTTGGAGCCTCTGGGTGGAGAGATAAAAGGGAGGGGTTGGGGCTTGGGGGAAGTTAGCTGACAGTATGATAGTTGATTGGAGATGGGGGTAGTGGTGATAGGTCAGAGGGGATGGTGGAGAGGATTGGAGAAAAGGAAGATGAACAGGTAGACAGGTCGTGAGGGTGGTGCTGAGTTGGAAGGCTGAATATGAGATAAGGTGTGTCCGGGGAAATGATAAAAATAGTGAAATTCGCATTGATTCCGTGGAGTTTGAGTATCCCGAGGCGGACGATGAGGCGTTCTTCCTCCAGAAATCGGGTGGTTAGGGAGTGACGACGGAGGAGTCCCAGGAACTGCTCATTCTGGGAGGATTAGGAAGGGTAGTTGAACTGTTCAACCACGTGCATGTGGAGTTGATTGTTGTGGGTGCTGTGGAGATGCTCTCTGAAGGCTTTGTGAGTAGACATCCTGTCCCGCCAATGTAGAGGAGATCGCATCTGGAGCAATAGATACAGTAAATGACTCGTGTCGACGTGCAGGTGAAACTTTGATGGATGTCAAAGGCTCATTTGGAACATGGGCGGAGGTGAGGGGAGAGGTTTTGGGCGCAGGTTTTGCAAAATCTGCGGTAGTAGGAAAAGGTGCTAGGAGGGGAGTGTGGGTTGGTGCGTGGAATTGAGGACGGAATCACGGAGGCAGCAGTCTTTATGGAGAGCGGCTAAGGGTCGGGAGGGAAAATATTTTTGGTTGTGGGATCCGTTTGTAGGTGTCCGAAATGATGGAGGATGGTGCGATGGACACAAAGGTTGGTGGGGTGGAAGGAGATGACGAGGGTGTTGTTTCCTTGTTGCATTTGGATGGTTGGAGTTTGAGAGCGGAGCTGGAGGAAGTGGATGAGATCTGCTGGAGGGTATAATCAAACACATCGGAGGAGAAACCGCGGTCTTTAAAGAAGGAGTGATACAGCTGGGCAAACCACACATTTTTAAACAAAACACTACTGTATGAAGCACGAAAGTAAAAATAACGGAATATAGACTATTTTAACCTATCTGAAAACACAACCGAATCTATCGCAGCTTAATGATCAAGTTCCAAACCTCAAAATATAACCCTGCGCAAGGAGCAGCATCAGCAGATACTCGACAGGCACAGCAAACTCATTGGTGGATCTTAAGTGCGGCTGGATTAAAAAAAGAAACACTTGGAAATTTCAACACCATAATTGCTGACTTGCATAAGACTTGCCTTTAAGTATTATTGAACAAAGATTGCTTGTCAGGATTGAACAAATATTTAACCTCCATTTACCGGAATGTCATTCCAGGTTATGGGGGCGTTGCATGTTCTCCACTTCTTCATCCCTGAAAGTCCCTGTTGATAAAGAGATATACTCAGGTCCAGTAAAGTTTGGAGTGCTCATTCCTCCTCCAGCAGTAACCAGTTAAATCGACAACAAGGGTCAAAGGAGAAAAAACAGGGCTTTTTAACTCTCTTTTGAGCTCTTCGGTACCACTTGTGTTCACTGGAAGGCAGAAGCTCTGTATATTTTGACATTCATAATCTTTCTATTCCTAACACGCACATACACACGCAAACACACGCGTGCTCATGCACAAACACACAAACAGTCAAACACGCACATATACGCAGAGGGCTTGCTCCAACTCTATTTTTTTAAAGTAACAGTTTAGCCACTGAGATCTGCAAACAGTTAACTCAAAGGAAACGTGGATCTTCCTCAGTTGAGGGGGCGAGTTTAACGGTATTCTGCGGGAAGTTTGCTCTGAAATGGAACATCCCTCGGGTAAGGTAACGGATGAGGTCAATGCATTGGGTGCAAAATATGGTTCCGCTACGGCCATTATTAGAGGGACTACATTTCAAAGGGGCCTTCAGAATCTCTGTTCTGCCCCTCTTCTGTTCACACAGAAAGACGTCGTTACGATTCAGAATGTAAAGTGAAACAAGATGCACTATTTGATGCACTAAGCATTATTCAACATTTCCTGAAGTCAATGGGGCAAGGCGCTATGGTTCTGCCTGATCGCTAAGTGTCTGAATGCGAGGCATCACTATCACCATAACTCAGAGGATGAGAGGGACGATGCTGGGTAGGGATGGGGTGGGATGTTTGGCACGTTCTGTGTTGCGCCGTTCATTACTTGGTGCAGCAACGGTCACGATCCGAACATACAAATTATTGGGTTTCTCAACTGCCGTTTCATGTGACGATACATCCTCCAAACGGATACGAATGTTCAATGGATGTTGGGAGGTGAGGAGTACAGAGTGCTCCCATTGTTTTCTGCCAATGTAGATTTGGGTCTCTGGTCTTGCAGTGCTTCCGGTCTGGTCTGCAAAATGTATTGGCAACGAAAGGGTGTAGAGTGTTCTCAGTGAGTTCTGTCGAATGTAACTTGGGTACTGAGAAGTTCACAGTGCTCCCGGTGTGGTCTTCATAATGTCGATTGGGACCTGAGGATTACACACTGCTCCCAGTGTGGCCTGCTCAAAGGAGGTTGAGACTTCTTTATTACATAGTGCACGCAGTGTGTTTTGCTCAATATAGATTGGTGCATGAAGATTTCACGGTGTGCTCAATGTGGCCTGCTCAATGGAGAGTGAGAACTCAGGAATACACAGTGCTCCACTGTGCTTTGTCAAATGTAGATTGGGACCTGAGGAGTGCACACTGCTCCCAGTGCTGTCTCCCCAAAGTAGAGCACAGAAGTGCACAGTGCTGTTCTTGGGACTATCAAAGATAGAGAAAACGCAGAAGGGTTTACATTTTTTCAGTGTCCTCGATTCAAGTCACATGAGTGGATAAAACGGGATTAACACAAATCGAACAGTTGTTGAATAAATTATAATGTCTCAAATAATTTGTTGTGTGAAAGTATCTCTCAAAGATGATTTTCACACTGAATCATTGGAATAGAGATTAGGAGCAACAGACCGAATGCTCTCCTGAAGTAGCACGAATCAGGGGCAGGTTTCAAAGAGGAGAGGGCGATGAATAGGGCAACGGCAGATTAGTTACAGATTACATCTCTGGATGCTGAAGGCATGCCTCATATTGTGAATTGAGACAAATCTGGGATTGGGCAGGATTCGAAGTTTTTGAAGCTCGGGATATCAGGGAGAATGTTTGAGCTGAAGGAAACGGAGATAAGGAGAAACGTCTTCAGCCAGAGAGTACTGACCCAATGGAATTCATTGCCACAGAAGGCTGTGGATGCCATGCCACTGAGTATTGATATGAAGTGGAGGATAGCTGCTGTCCCTTTTAAGAGTGATTTTCGTTTTGTACTTAGAGCTTACAAGCACATATCTTATGATAAACTAACAGCTCCAGTGGCAAGTTGGAAATATGTAACATTTTGTTGTGAAATAAACACCTGAGTTGATTGCTGTTTTAACAATAATACGAATTTAACCAATCAGATTAAATTTTGCAGCCGAATACTAAAATTCAATCGAGTTTGCATTTATTGTTTTGTCAGCATTGAAGTAATGAGACGATGCCGTTTTGTGGAATTAAAAAATGCAAGCAGTTTGAAAGTCAGGCAGAGCATCTATCATTTGAAATACTACTTCTGAAAGGTACCTTTCCATGTGAAACATATTCAGAGTTATAGACAGATAACGACTCAGGGAGAACGTCTTGCCAAAGGAAGAAAGACAGCAAAGACGACAGCCTTTGTAATTAAGTTGCTGTAATTTTAATCAGTGTTTCATTGGAACAGTATATTATGATAGAGTTGGGCGCAGATAAAAGGCACTTAAGGGTCGGAGGTGCGATAAGAGTTGTGCATAGTTGTTGTTTTCCTGGTCACTTCTAAAGTTAAGAATTACATTCATATAACTTTCTGAAAATGGTTGAATTTGGGAGTTTTGTGGCACTCATTTTTGAACAGATTACGAGGGGAGGTGGGCATTTCTGGGCTTTTGGTTTAATTAACAGAAGGGTTCACCGCCAT
>NW_025195370.1:0-1033 GCF_004010195.1 Chiloscyllium plagiosum
CCATTTAAACAATGTACCTCCTTTATGTTTTTACTTCATAGGAAAGGCTATACTTTCACACTGCGTTACTACATTTACCATGTGTTTGCCAATTAAGACACATAGCTGAAACAACTTTGCTGCAAGTCAAGAACTGAACACCAGAGTGATAAAATAAAATGGAAAAGGGGGTGAGAAGAATGTGTTGTACTCACAGATGTTGGACAGAGGAAAGAAGTTGCAGTCTGGGATGAAGTTCAATCTTCATTCATAGAGAGAGGAACAGCAACACCTTCACAAGCGCATGGTCCAACTTCCGCATTCAGACAACAGGGTGGAGGCTCTCAATGGCAGGAGGACCACACTCCTTCCCGTCCTTCAGGGCTTCCCATTGGTCGATCAAGAATGCTGCGTGCCGTTTCCGCTGACAGCAAAGAGCATGCGTAGTATTTTGCTGACACCAGCGTACATGTGCAATACTTCCTGACATCGAGAAGCATGCGAAGTCTGCCCAGTGGAGATGCTGGTCCAACTGCCAATCGGAGAGAAAAAAAAGCTGGAGTCAGACTTGTTTGTTTTCCGGGGACTCAACAGTTTATTCCTTTTGCATTTTGTCTGGCTGCTCAATTTTTGAATGTGTTTTCCCCAGGGTAGGGGAAAGCCAAAACTGGAGGGGCATAGGTTTAGCGTGAGAGGGGGTTCAAATGGGACCGAACTGGTAACATTTTCATGCAGAGCGTGGTATATGTATGGAATGAGCTGCCAGAGACAGTGGTCGAGGCTGGAACCATTACAACATTTAAAAGGCATCTGGATGGGTATATGAATAGGAAGGGTTGAGAGAGATATGGGCCAAATGGTGGCAAATGGATCACCAGATTAATTTAGAATATGTGGTTGGCATGCACCGAAAGGTTTGTTTCCCTGCTCTGCAACTCTATGACTCTATTTCTAATTAATCTGAACCAACTTCACAAGACGAGGAATTGACCATTCCATCCTTACAGCTTGTCCTCAACTGTGGCCTAATTGCATAGATTTCAATGCAAGTTTT
>NW_025195370.1:1379-2628 GCF_004010195.1 Chiloscyllium plagiosum
AGGGATAGCGAGAGAGAATAGACAGGGGGCGCTGTGGGCATGATTGGATCTTGATTGAAAGGGGAGTTGGTGAATGCGTCCCACCCACCCCCAGAATCCCCTTCTTTGCACATGTGCAGTGCAGATTTTTGTGAATGACGCGAGAGAGAATCTGGACCGTGAGTGCAAATACCCTCAGATCCTGGCATCAGCAAATCACTGCCTTTCTGTTTTAAAAACTAAATAAAGATGTAGGCAATATACTGGGAATAGCAAGAAGTGACTAAGAAACTGAACCGAGAGTCAACGCTTTCCGATGAGGGAAGCTGGGGAAAAACAGGAGGATGGAAGGATGAATTCGAGTTGGAATCCATTGAAAGGTGGAGGAAATGGGAGACATAGATTTCGGGTAGGAGATAGGGAAGGCTGTTCGGTACAAACTAGAATTCTCTTATCCTATTTCCTGCCCTGCACTGACAGCAATGATCTGTTTTCTCAAGGTATTAGCAGAGGAGGATTTGCTGTTCAGGCGTGCACAAGAAATTTACTCAGGGCCTGAATATCAGCAGCGTTTGAATCGAGGAGGGGAAGTTATTTCAAACATCAACGTGTCTTGAGAAGCCCCGTGATTTCACGCAGCCTGCGTCGGAGTGTTCCAGGGTTCTGACTGTGCAGAGAACTTTAACTCTGTAGCGAAATGTGGACTAGTGTTCTCGTTGTATACGAGCCCTTCTTTGGATCGTCGAAGCTGCTGAGACGCAATGACCCCTGCACCGTGGAAACTCTGTGGAAGCAAATTCAATTCCCCAAACGGGCTGGAGTGTCACCAGGACTGGCATGAAACCAATCGATTCCTTCAATCCTGGAATGAAGTCAATCGATTTCTTCAATCCAAGACTGTGGGCGGCGCGGCAATAGCTCAGTGGTTAGCACCGCTGCCTCACAGTGCCAGGGGTTTGAGTTCGATCCCACCCTCATGGTGATTGTGTAGAGTTTGCACTTTTCTACCCTCCCCCCTCCCATCTCTGGGTGCTCTGGTTTCCTCCCAAGGTCCCAAGATGTGCAGCTTAGAGTGGATTGGGCGTTCTAAATTCAGGGATTAGCTGTGGAGGTTATTGGGTGGGATGCTCTAACGGGGGTCAGTGTGGATTGTTGGGCCAAAGGGCCTGTTTCCACAGTGTAGGGGGTTTGATGATTCCCCCAACGTGTCTGCAGCCTGGCTTCCAGTTGCATCTCTTTGAGCCGAAGGTCCTCCAGCATGTGTTTTCCC
>NW_025195370.1:2680-4403 GCF_004010195.1 Chiloscyllium plagiosum
AGGGAGGATGTGGAGGCACTGGAACGGGTGCAGAGGAGGTTTACCAGGATGTTGCCTGGTATGGAAGGAAGATCGTATGAGGAAAGACTGAGATACTTGGGGCTGTTTTCATTAGAGAAAAGAAGGTTTAGGGGTGACTTGATTGAGGTGTACAAGATGATTAGGGGGTTAGATAGGGTTGACAGTGTGAACCTTTTCCCGCGTATGGAGTTGGGTATTACAAGGGGGCATAGCTTTACATTAAGGGGGGTAGATATTGGACTGAAGTTAGGGGTAGGTTCTTCACTCAGCGAGTCGTAAGTTCATGGAATGCCCTGCCAGTAGCAGTGGTGAACTCTCCCTCTTTATGGGCATTTAAGCGGGCATTGGATAGGTATATGGAGGATAGTGGGTTAGTATAGGTTAGGTGGGCTTGGATCGGCGCAACATCGAGCGCCAAAGGGCCTGTACTGCGCTGTATTCTTCTATGTTCTATGTTCTATGTTCATATATTATGCAGGACGCAGAAAACCCTCATGCAACAACATAGCCTTCAGTGTGTTTGGAGGAAAACTTAATTTAGATTGCAATAACCTGGAACAAGCTGTCGACAAAGGTGCTGGAAATGGAGCTGAATCACGAATATGATAATGAAATGTCAAGACTGCTTGGGAAAAGAAAGCCAGTGAAGTTACTGAATGACTTCCTGCTGTCCTAGTAAATACAAAAGAGACAAGAGATATAGAACGTAACTCTATTTCTGCATTAGAAGGTGAAAAATCAGAGCCACAAAGTTTTTATAACAGCCAACAATATCAGATATACACCATATGAAGCAACAGATGTCTACATTTGAAATCAATGTGCCAATCCCTTAAATACTGCTCAGTTCCATAAGAAACTACCCTTATATTTGAACATGAGGAAAGAAGTAAACCTTTTCCAGGGTACAAACTCTATACGTGCCAAACTGAGGGAATACACATAATTTTGAACATGAGGAAAGAAGTAAACCTTTTCCAGGGTACAAACTCTATTTGGGGGAGACGTTGCTATGCTCCCAGATGTTGCCCAGAAGGAGGGAGTTTCACTCTGAAATTGACAGGGCTACCTCCACGTTCAGACGTCCACAATGGGGGAGGGAGGGCACATTGGGAGGGGAGGACACTTTGCAAACTCCTTTCGCTCTCCTCCACGTCAATGCAGTTTGAGTTCAAGCAAAGCACAGGGTATAATTTTAGCTTTACACTCTCAGAAAACCCCTACCTCTGTGAATCCAACACTTTACTCCCCCCTCCACTCCATGGAAATATCGATTTGAGAGATTCCAGATTTGGAGTTGCTACCATACATGCTGTAGGGGGTTTGGTAGAAGCTGTTTATTTTAATGAACCATTTCATTTCAACCTCATGCTTGCCATTCAAACACTAATTTTACACAGAGGGTGGTTGATGTGTGGAATGAACCTCCTCAGGAAGCGGTGGATGCGGGTACAATAAAAAGACATTTGTTTTAGTACATATATAGGGAAGGTTTGGAGGGATACAGGCCAACAGCAGGCAGGAGAGACTGATTTAGTTTGGGATTATGGTTGGCATGGACTGGTTGGACCAAAGGTCCATGACCATGCTGTATGACTCGATGGTAAGTTCATAGTTCCTTGAAAGGGGAGTGGCACATAGACAGAATAGTGAAGAAGGTGTTTGATACGCTTGCCTTTATTGGTCAGTGCACTGAGTGCAG
>NW_025195371.1:0-4403 GCF_004010195.1 Chiloscyllium plagiosum
TGGAGATAAAGGGGAATACAGACACCAGAGAAGGTAACAGAGAAAAGCTGGGTTGTAGAGACTGGAGAATGTTACAGAGCTCAGGTGGTTTGAGGCCACTGTTGGTGCTTAGAGATCAGATAGGTTATCGGGCTGAAACATGTCAAGGAGAGTTTCAGGATTATCAGTCCTGAAGGAGTTACAGAGATCAGGAGGAATATAGGGACTAGAGAGTACTCAGGTAGGGGTGGTTGTTGGAGCTTCAGGAGATATAGAGACTGTGAGGGTTTTCAGGACTGGAGATTACACAGATATTGGTGGTCGTTGGAAATATAGAAGTTTTTAGAGAAAGGGAAGGTTGTAGGCACGGGAGATTAGACAGATTGGGTGGTATTTGGAGCTACAAGAGTTCATAGAGAAAGGGAGGATTGGACGGACTGGAGATTACACAGATTTGGATGGTATTTGGAGCTGCAGGAGTTTATAGAGACCGGGAGGATTGTTGGTGCTGGGACTTACACTGACATGGACAACAGTTGGAGCTGCAGGAGTGAGTGAGATAGGGAGGGTTGAAGGGACTAGATCAGTTCACAGAGCCAGGGAGAAGTGTAGGGATCGGAGGAACCAGAGATACTGAGTGTTGTAGGGCTGCAGAAGTTCAGAGAGTTACTGAGGACTGTGAAGGCAGGTTTGCAGCATTCCCATCACTTACACAGAGATGTGGAGTACTGTTCTGGAGGAGGTTTCAGAAATCAACAGGGTTGCAGATACTGGAAGATATTACAAAGACAGTGAGTTGTAGTATTCGAGGAGGTTACAGAAACAGGATGCATTGAGGAGTTGGAGGCTGCTACAGGTGTTAGACATGCTGCAAGGGATCAATAACCTTTCATCGATCAGGGGGATTGGAAGTTCTGGAGATAAGGAACTTTAATTGCAGCAACTGAAGACTATCACAGAGATGGGGAGTAACATAGGAGTAAAAGGAACTATAATATGAGATGAGCTGTATTCATTGGAATTAGGGGAGATACAGGAAGATCTGAAGATACTACAGGTGATCAAAAAGACAGTGAGACTTCTAGTGAAGGATTGGGCCAGTTTACGCAGGCAGGGAGTATTTTATGGAATGGTGCTATTTACAGAGATTAAGATAGATGTACAGAATTGAGGAACGAACAGAGATATGGAAGGCTGTAGATAATGAATACATTTGTTAATGTCGGATGCTGAGGTTGTGGAAATTATAAGGACCGGAAAGCTGGACAATCTGTCAGAGCTTACAGAGACAGGAACAGCAATAGAGCCTGGAGACACTAATAGAGATAGGGAACATTGCGCACATTGGAGGAGGTTTCTGCTTTAGGGATGGTTGTAGGGGAGTGTACCGTTTACACAGATAGGGGTGTAAGAGCTGAAGAAGGTTATGGAGATGATTAGATTGATGGGGAGACTGGAGGAGCTTACATTGACAGGGCGGGTGATAGCGACAGGAGGATGTTACATAGATAGCCAGTCTTGTAGAAACTGATCGGGAGAGTCACAAGCATTGGAGTTGGTTCCACAGATCGGGGGTGTTACAGGGACATGAAAGGATTACGCAGATAGGGAGGATTATAGGAAGTCCACATTTTCAGAGTGTTTCAGGACTGAAAAGGGTAACACAGTGAAGGAGGGATGTTGGAGCTGTGGGGTAGGGAGTGGAGGCGCAAACAGAGATGTGGAGTTCTGTTGTGGTTTGAAAAGGGTTTGGAGGTGTTTGTATAGATAAGGAGCTCGGTATGGATGCGGGAAGGTTACCGAGGTCGTGTGGTGCTGTAGGCCAGGAGGCAGGAGTGCCATAGGGCCTGCAGAACGATATCATGTTCTCCTGGGGCTTGAGGAAGCTACACAGACAGGTACTTTGGTCCAGGCTGGAGGATTTTACAGAGACGGGGGCACTGTAAGTATTGTGAAAGACTACATAAATAGAGATTATTGTACTGAGAGCCAGATGAGATTATTAAGATTGGGCATGTTATCGACACTGGAGCAATTCACACATCGGGAGAGTCGTCAGCCTAGCAGTAGGTTTCAAACATACAGCGGGAGCATGGGAGGGGTGGAGGTTATAGACACAGGAATTTTTCTGGGAAGTGCAAGCATTCAAGACACTGGCGTAAATGAGTTGGATCGAAAGGTATGTTTCCTTGCTGTATGGCCCTATCGCACGACAAGAGACAGCGTGAGGGGGGAAAAGGAACCAGAAGGATCCCAGGTTTCAATGTCATCTCCTTGAGGGGAGGCCTGGTTTCCCCTCTGTTGTACTGATCCTCACCAAGATAGCACAGGCCTGGATTAATAACTGTCAACTTCCTATATTGACATGGGAAGGCTCAGTACAGCAGAGATGAACGTAAACAAGACGGGGGAGATTGAGCCTGGAAACCATCATGCTCTGTCTTCGTGCTTCAACACTGTATCTATGTCATGTCTTCTGGACCAAATTTCGATGCCTTAAATACAAACTGCTCTGTTCACTGTGAGTGATCTTACCTGTCTGCCGGATTTATTGAGGGCTCCAGATTTCACTATCCATCTCTCTGGCTGACCAACTGTCTTTATTGTGGTGATGAATGAAACAGGAATTGGGAATTCTGCTGAGTCAGAAATATCCTGATTACCTACAGGAGACAGAGAAATAGACAGAATGGGAAAATAGACTGATGTAGTGAGGGTTACACATAGAGGATGGCACTGAGTCCCACAGAGATCTGGAAAATCCCAGTCTCCAACCCAGACCTCTGCTGCTCTATCTCTCTGGATTGGAGAATTCTGTTGGCTCAGGAACTGGAGTAGCTGCAATAGGTGCAGTAACCGGCATCAATTAAACCCTCACAAAGAGGGATACCACATGGAGAGATACTGTGCGATATCACCAGAGTGCAGGAAGGCATCACGATCAAACCACAGTCAGGAAGAAGGTGCAGGGGGTGCTTTATTCAGGGATGAGGGAGCTATCAGTGGGCCACGCAATGGCCTCGCGTTACTCTCACTCGATTGTTCATCCAGAATTTAACGCCAGTAGCAGGGATATCCATCTGGCTACTTAATACCCTTTAAGTAAGGAAATCTGTTATAGGCTGCCGGTCTGGCCAACATATGAATCCACACCCAGAGCAATGCGTGTGAATCACAAATGCCCTCTGAAATGATCTGGCAAGCCACTCAGCTCTAAGACCAGTCAGGGTGAGCATGTGATGCTGGCCAGCCAGAGACAGCAACATCCCACGAGTGCATCAAAACCAATTCTGCTGGCAGCAGTGTCGTGGCCAGTCATGTCGGTAGGTTTAAACTGACAGAGAAGATGCAGGGACAAGGTTCAGGTGAAACCAGCTTTCCAAATCCAAAGAGAAAATATGAAGCCTCGGAACCGCATGGTGATGTGGCTGAAGACAAGCAGAAAGGAACAGGAAGGGACAGAGTTGAACTAAAACTGTACACCAGCGAATAGGATTGTGACAGGACATTGTGGGAAAATGTAAATTATTATGGTTTTTGGAAAGGACAAAGTATCTGCATTTTCGTGACTTGTGACAGAGAAAAATGAGATTTAGACAGCAGACAGATGTGATTACATGGAGAACAAAAGGTGGAACACAAATATTCAACTGTAAACAACCTTGCAGGATCTCAGGCAGAATAGAAAAGCAAAATGGTAACCCTGACATTAATGGACAACAAAGGCATTACAGAGAAAGCATTTGGCCTTAGA
Source organism: Chiloscyllium plagiosum (assembly GCF_004010195.1). Classification (NCBI taxonomy): domain Eukaryota; kingdom Metazoa; phylum Chordata; class Chondrichthyes; order Orectolobiformes; family Hemiscylliidae; genus Chiloscyllium; species Chiloscyllium plagiosum. The sequence continues at coordinate 3,734 of NW_025195371.1, forward strand.
TGCTGCAGCTGAATCAGCCGAAATGCAAATTCTGGGGGTTACGTGTCAAAAACAAAAGCAATTGAACAGTTTTTAAGTAGTATTTCGTTGCTCATTCCTGTGTTAAACAGGAATTCATTGCATTTTGTAACAAAGGGGTGTAGTGTGATAATTTTGGGACACTTCAATCTTTGTGGAACCTGGGACAGACACAGTGGCAACAGTGATATTATCCAAGATCCTCATTGAATGTTTTAGTCAGTGTTTCTCGAATAACACATTGTGCAACTGGCTAGGGATGTAACTATCTCAGACCGACCGTTGAGTGATGAAGCTGAGTCAATGAGTAATATTGCACCGAGATCCTCCAAGAAATTATACCAGTATTCAAAGAGATTATGACATTTTAAAGTGACCATAAAGCACTCCCGACCATCAGTAACAAAGCCAATTACGTGATTTTGAGAGAGAACTGACCAAGGCAAACAGACTGAAATGTCAGGCTGTAAATGAACAGTGGAAAACATTTAGAGCCAGAAAATCCAAGAGACGTACAGCACATAAACGGACCCTTCTGTCCAACTCATCCACGCCACCCAGATATCCTATCCTAATGTCGTCACATCTGCCAGCACTTGGCCCATATCGCAATAAACCCTTTTTATTCATATACCAATCCAGATGCCTTTTG
>NW_025195372.1:0-797 GCF_004010195.1 Chiloscyllium plagiosum
CAGTTAGGCAGCAGTGTGGGGGTAAAGGAAAAAACCATATATAACCAGGAGATTTAGAATCCCCTCAGTCCAGGGCACTGACTCTGTGCTGGCTGAGCCACAGTCAGTGTGTTCTTGCAAAATAAAACGTAAAAGCTGCCATTTTAGCATTGCACATGTGGCTCCAGTGGCCTAATGGATAAGGCACTGGCCTCCTAAGCCAGGGATTGTGGGTTCAAGTCCCATCTGGGGTGTCTGACTCTTCTTTGTGTGTCATTAAACTTTAATCCACTTTGCAACATCCCCACATCTGCATTCAGTTGATGGGATGTGGTGTCCCATGTGACCTTATACAAGTATCTTGGGGATCTGCAGGATTAAGGCTGAATTCCCTGAAAGAGACAAACAGATTGGACAAACATTTGTGGGAAGGCGACTGCTGAGGCTGACTCACAGAGTTTACAGAGGGAGATGGATGGGGTAAAGGAGTAGCCAAAAACTGAGCAAATGAAAGACAATATGGGAATGTGTGAGGTGATACACTTTGGTAGGAAGAATAAAGCAGCTGGATATTATTTCAATGGAGAAAGACAGCAGAAAGTTACAGCACAGAGAGATATGAAATGTGTTTTTGCGGTCTCGCTGTTGATCCTTTGCTGTGACCAACCTTCATGGTAATATCGGTGAGATGTTCTTGGTTTCTCTTTAGTTCTTGAGTCTGGTTATGCCGATTGTGATTTGCAGGCCGTGGTGAGACCGTGGTCAAGACCACCGTCAGTTTCTTGGATGAAGTCTTCACGACTGGTAACGCTGACAGT
>NW_025195372.1:1062-4404 GCF_004010195.1 Chiloscyllium plagiosum
GGAAGGGGGAGGACTCCCGCGTAGAGAGCCCTCCACTGGGGATCCCCACCGCCCGGTGGCAAATGGGCACGCCAAGGCGTGTCCGGACGGTGGATGAGGGAGAAGAGGTGGACGGTGTGCAGCAGCAGTCTGTACAGGGCTCTCCTGTTCACCTCCCTAAACGAAACAAAGTTAAAATTTCGGAGGCGGCTCAGGTTGTGGGGCACAGGCTCCCGCGGGAAGTACGGGACCTTGGGGCCAATGTGAAATTCCGTCCGGGCTGGGGTGAGCGCGGATGGGATCCCACCGCACACCTGAGCGTCCTCCAACTGGTGTACTACGTCGGGTCCGAGCACCGCCGTTTTCAGGCGTCGGATGGCGGTGGCCACGTACCGGACGTCTACCGCTGCCCTGCTCGCTATGTCCTGCGGCAGCGTCCAGCCCAGGCCCCCACCATCCAGCACGTCCCCGACCCTGGTCACCCTCGCAGCCACGGCCCTCCCCTCCAACAGCCACTCGAACCCGCGAGTACGGAGGTGCGGATTCCTGAGCAACGGCTCCCTGACGACAGCCGCTACTCCAGCCGGAGGTTAGGCGCGACGCGATTCGACCATGTTCCAGACAGATAGCAGGTCCTGGTAAAAGACAGACAGTGTCCTGAGAGTGACCCTATGCTATTTTCCTGTCTGCTTCATTTTCCTCAGACTTGAGTTGTGCAACGTTGGAGTTTGGTTGGTTTCTTGTCTGTCCGTTTGGGGACAAATGGGAAGCGAGATTGATTTATCAAGCAGCCAATTTTTTAGCATGAGATGGAAGGGGTAAAAAACAATAAGTGAGAGTATAAAACTGAGAAAAACACAATCTGAGCCATCAGGGTGCAGTATTTAAAGGCTGATAGTTGGGTAGCTAAAAGGCAGCCCCAGTGGCCGAATGGATAAGATTTTGGCTTCCTAAACCAGGGATTGTGTTTTCAAGTCCTATCTGGGGTGGCTACCTTTGCATAGCTTGCCCTTTGTCAACTTTACTTCTCATCAACATTATAAAAATCCCCATGTCTGTATTCAGTTGATGGGAAGTGATGTCCAACATGAACTTGCACAAAGTTGTCGGGGATCTGCAGGATTGGGGCGAAATTGCCTGAAAGAGACAGCACAGTCACAGTGGCTGAAAACCTGCCGGGATTCTCCTGGGGATGGCATGGTGGCTCAGTGGGTAGCACTGCTGCCTCACAGAGTCAGGGACCTGGCTTTGATTCCTCCCCTGGATGACTGTTTGTGTAGAGTTTCCAAGTTGGCTCCGTGGTTAGCCCTGCTGCCTCATGGCACCAGGGACCGAGGTTCAATTCCAGCCTCTGGTGACAGTTTGTGTGGGTTTTGCACTTTCTCCCCGTGTCTGTGTGGGTTTCCTCCAGGTGCTCCAGTTTCCTCCCACAAGTAAATTAGCCATGCAAAATTGCCCAGACTGTTCGGGGATGTGAAGGTTGGGTGCATTTGGCAGGAGGACATGTCGGGGAGTGAGTCAGGGTGGACTTGTTGGGCCAAATGGCCTGTTTCCACACTGTATGGATTCTATGAGAAAGACATTTGGACAGGTACATGACAGGAAATGCTTTTGTGGGTGTGGACCAAGTGGAGGCAGGTGCAATTAGTTTTAAAGTTAACAGCTCCATGACAGCGCCCCTTCGCTTTGGGAGAGGAGTACGCCAAGGCTGCCCCTGTGCGGCCAGCTGGACTCCCTGTGCGTTGAGCCTTTCCTGTGCCTCTTGTGGAGGAGGTTGTCGGGGCTGGTTCTGCGCGGTGCGGGCATGGGGGTGGTCATCTCGGCCTACGCTGACCACGTGCTCCTCCCTTTCACCGACCCTGCTGACCTGGGGAGGATGTGTGAGTGCCAGGCCGTGTACTCAGCGGCCTCTTCCACCGGAATCAACTGGGCCCAATATTCCGGACGTCTGGTCAGTCTGAGGTGGGTGGAGTCTCTGCCGGAGGAGTTACGGGGGTTCAGCAGGAGTACCACCCATCTCCTCGACCTGGGGGTCTACCTCGGCCCAGCTGAGGAATCCTGGCCGGCGAACTGGCAGGAGCTGGAGGCCAAAGTCTCAGCTCGCCTAGGCCTCTGGACAGGACTGCTCCGAGTGCTGTCTCACAGGAGTCGAGTGTTGGTCATAAACCAGCTGGTGGTTGCCATGCTGTGGTACCGGCTGGTCACTTTGGTCCCTCCTCCTGGTTTTGTCGCTGACATCCAGAGAATGTTGGTTCACTTCTTCTGGGACAAAAAGATGCACTGGGTCGCTGCGCAGGTCCTGAGTCTCCATATTGAGGAGGGCGGTCAGTCACTGGTGTGCGTTCACACCCAGGTAGCGACGTTCCGCCTTCAGGCCTTGCAGCGATACCTTTACATTGAGCCTCCCCCTCGGCGGGGTGCCATGGCAACATATTTTTTCCACCAGGTGCGTAACCTCAACTACGACACGCAGCTCCTGATCAGCGACCGTGATGGTTTGGAGGTCACTCTCAGGACACTGTCTGTCTTTTACCAGGACCTGCTCACTGTCTGGAACATGGTCGAATCGCGTCACGCCTACCCTCCGGCAGGAGTAGCGGCTGTCGTCAGGGAGCCGTTGCTCAGGAATCCGCACCTCCGTACTCGCGGGTTCGAGTGGCTGTCGGAGGGGAGGGCCGTGGCTGCGAGGGTGACCAGGGTCGGGGACGTGCTGGATGGTGGGGGCCTGGGCTGGACGCTGCCGCAGGACATAGCGAGCAGGGCAGCGGTAGATGTCCGGTACGTGGCCACCGACATCCGACGCCTGAAAACGATGGTGCTCGGACCCGACGTCCTGCCCCAGTTGGAGGATGCTCAGGTGTGCGGAGTGTCTACCAACATCTGTTGTCTTTCACTGTGTCTCACACCTGCACACACACAACATGGTGCTGGGGAAAATATAAGCACTACCGCAGTTAGGCAGCAGTGTGGGGGTAAAGGAAAAACCATATATAACCAGGAGATTTAGAATCCCCTCAGTCCAGGGCACTGACTCTGTGCTGGCTGAGCCACAGTCTGTTCTTGCAAAATAAAATGTAAAAGCTGCCATTTTAACATCACACATGTGGCCCCAGTGGCCTAATGGATAAGGCACTGGCCTCCTAAGCCAGGGATCGTGGGTTCAAGTCCCATCTGGGGTGTCTGACTTTTAACCCTTGTCTTCATGGCTGATCTTCGTCCGAGGTCAAGTCGATTTCTCATCTCCTCTGGAAAAGTCCCCAGGTCTGTGTTGGGTTGGTGGCGCAGAATGTTGATGCCAAGTCAAGGCTTCGTGAAGGCTGTGTGTCCCTTTGCTCCTTTTCCCTGATCTTCCCCAATGTTCAA
>NW_025195373.1:0-4404 GCF_004010195.1 Chiloscyllium plagiosum
CTCCCTCAAAACGTCTGAAAGTGTTCACTCAATACCTCAGAAAGTGCTCCCTCAATACCTCAGATAGTGCTTCCTCAGTGCATCAGAAAGTGCTCCCTCAATACCTCAGAAAGTGCTCCCTCAGTACCTCTGATAGTGCTGTATCAATACCTCAGATAGTGCTTCCTCAATACCTCTGAAAGTGCTCCCTAAATACCCCAGATAGTTCTCCCTCAATAACTCAGATAGTGCTCCCTCAATACCTCAGATAGTGCTCTATCAATACCTCAGATAGTGCTCCCTCAATACCTCTGAAATTGCTCCCTCAATACCTCAGATGTTTCTCCATCAATACCTCAGATTGTGCTCCATCAATTCCTCAGATGCTTCTGCCTCAATACCTCTGAAAGTGCTCACGCAGTACCTCATAAAGTGTTCCCTCAGTACCTCAGATAGTTCGCCCTCAGTACCTCAGATAGTTCTTCCTCAGTACCTCATAAAATTCTCCCTCAGTACCTCAGATAGTGCTCCCTCAGTACCTCAGCAATTGCTCCCTGAGTACCTCAGATATTGCTCCCAAAATGCCTCAGATAGTGCTCCCTCAATACTTCATAAAGTGCTCCCTCAGTACCTCAGATAGTGCTCCCTCAATACTCAGAAAGTGCTCCCTCAGTACCTCAGATAGTTCTCCCTCAGTACCACTGATAATGCTTCCTCAATTCCTCATATCGTTCTCCCTCAAAACCTCAGAAAATGCTCCTTTAATACGGAAGAAAGTGCTCCCTCAGTACCTCAGAAAGTGCTCCCTCAATACCTCAGAAAGTGCTCCCACAATAACTCAGAAAGTGCTCCCTCAATAACTCAGATAGTTCGCCCTCAATACCGAAGAATTCATCACTTTGTTGTGTTTAACCCCCAAAGCCCCTTAGACAGTAGCTCCACAAAACATTCACATCCTCAACACTTCAGGGCTCAGCCCAGCTTCCCCCCTCAGACTGTGTTCAAACCGCTTCAGACTGTAAGGACCCACATCCACCCCTGTCCAAGATTGGAGCCCAGGTCCCCAGAACATTACTTGTCTCTCTGGATTAAGTTTAGAATTCCTACAGTGTAGAAGCAAGCCATTCCGTCCATTGGCTCCACACTGACTGTCTGAACAGCATCGCACCCAGACTCACATCCTCTACTCTATCCCTGTAATGCTGCATTTCCCATGGCAGCTTTGGGCGGTGGGAGGGAACTGGAGCACCCGGAGGGAACCCGCACAGATACAGAGAGAATGTGTAAACTCCACACAGACAGTCACCGGGAGTTAGAATCAAACCACTGAGGCACCGTGCTGTCCTCTCTCCTTGGATGCCATCTCCTCTAACCTTTTACAAAGCAATCTCCCATGTAAAACCTTCTCATCTGTTTCCTTGGTCATCCCTTCAAAAGCTCTATCAAGTTGGGTACATCATTTCCACAAACAAAGCCAAGCTGACCATCCCTAATCAATTCTTGCTTTTCCAAATGCATGTAAGTTGTCTCTCAGAATGCCCACCAACAGCTTACCCACCACTGCCATCAGGCTCACAGCTCCATAGTTCAATGGCTGTTCCTTGCAGCCTTACTTCAATAATGGCACATCATTAATCACCCTCCAGTCTTCAGGCACCTCACCCGTTGTCACTGATCGGTCCATCTGACAAGGCCATCTCCATCCTTCTGTAACCGAAGGCTATCCTCCTCAGTATTTATCACACAATCAATCTTCGTATCATTCATGACCCCACTGATTAACCATCCACCATTCAAATCTAAATCTTTTTTATCAACCACATCAGCAAGACCCCAGCAGTGAGACATGAGCAGACAGAGATTTCTAACTGGGCCATCACTCTCTGCTTCCAGCCACTCAGCATTCCGCGCCAAATTCCTAGGATCTTGAGTTTTATGTTCACTATCAGTTTCCAGTCTGGGTCCTGATAAAAGCCTTACTGACCTCCAAGCAGGCGACAGGAAAGTATTGCCCTTATTTACACAGCTGGTCACCTCCTTAAAAAGTGCACTCCCGTTGGTCAGATCTGACCTCCCTTTAACACAACCATTCTGACTGTTCTTCATGAACTCCAGTCTCTGTAAATGCTGATTAATTCTATCTCCCAAAATTGCTTCCAACAGATGCCTCACCAACGACATTAGCCTGACTGGCCTGGAGCTGCCTGGTATATCCCATGTTCCTTCTTGAATAACAGTACCACATGGTCAGTTCGACGGCACCTCTCCTGTGGCCAGAGGGGATTTGAAAATGTTTGCAAGTGTCCCTGCTACTTCCTCCATCACCTCATTCGGTAAACTGAGATACATTTCCACCGTCTTTGGAGATTTACTGGTTTGTAAGAAGGCCAGACCACTCAGAACCACCTCTCTCTATATATATGCTAATTCATTTAATTGTATCACAGAACATCTCCACGATTTCATACCAACCCTGTCCCAATGAGCATTGACAAAATGCATCCATTCACTGTAGCCTCTGGGTCCATGCACACATTCTCACTGTGTTCCACAACCTACTCTTTATCTCATTATCAATTCACCCTTAATGTCACTATAAAGTCCTTTCAGATTTTTATTTCCTCTCTTAGCACTCCTCGTTCCCAAACAAATAGCCTGCAATACGATTTGGAGGAGTGTGGGATGTCATTCTGGAGGTGGATTAGCATTGGGAAGCTCAGAAAGAAGGAACACATGACTGTGCTGAGTGTTGGGCAGTGGGATTCATTTGGGATGAGCAGACGGAAGCTGAGGAATAAGCCTCAGCCCTGTCGGCTGCAAAGGGACTTAGATATTGTGCAGAGCTGGGCTGAGGAATGGCAGATGGAGTTCTACCCTGCCAAGTGTGAGGTTGTCCATTTTGGAAAGACAAATCAGAATGCGGAATACAGGGTTAACGGTAGGGTTCTTAGTGAGGTGGAGGAGCAGAGGGATCTTGGGGTCTATGTTCATAGATCTTTGAAAGTTGCCACTCAGGTGGATAGAGCTTGTAAGAAGGCCTATGGTGTGTATTAGCGTTCATTAGCAGAGGGATTGAATTCAAGAGTCGTGAAGTGATGTTACAGCTGTACAGGACTTTGGTTAGGCCACATTCGGAGTACTGTATGCAGTGCTGGCCGCCTCACTTCAGGAAAGATGTGGAAGCTTTGGAGAGGGTGCAGAGAAGATTTACCAGGATGTTGCCTGGAATGGAGAATAGGTCGTACGAGGATAGGTTGGGAGTGCCAGGCCTTTTCTAGTTGGAACGGAGAAGGATGAGGGGTGACTTGATAGAGGTTTATAAGATGATCAGTACCCAGAGAGTGGTGGGGGCATGGAATGCGCTGCCTGTGGGAGTGGTAGAGTCAGAATCTTTGATGACCTTTAAGCGGCAATTGGATAGGTATATGGATGGGTGCTTAAGCTGGGACAAATGTTCGGCACAACATCGTGGGCCGAAGGGCCTGTTCTGTGCTGTATTGTTCCTATGTTCTATGTTCTATTTCCTCTGACAGTGCAGCGCTCCCTCAGTACTGACCCTCTGACAATGCAGCTCTCCCTCAGCACTGCTCCTTTGACACTGCAGCACACCCTCAGAAATGACGCTCTGACACAACAGCTTTCCCTCAGTACTGACACTCTGACTCTGCAGCACTCTCTTTGTACTGACATTTCAACAGTGCAGCATTCCCTCAGTACTGACACTCATACAGTGTGGCATCCCCTCAGTACTGACCCTCCGACAATGTGACACTCCTTCAATACAGATGCTCTTACAGTGCAGCACTCCCTCGGTACTGACCCTCCGATAACGTGGCATTTTCTCAGTACCAACCATCCGGCAGAGCAGAACTCCCTCAGTACTGACAATCTGACAGTGCGGCACTGCCTCATTCCTGCACTTCTGATAGTCCAGCAATGCCTCAGTACTGACCCTTTGGCAGTGCAGAACTCCCTCAGTACTGACCCTCTGAAACAACACTCCCTCAGAACTGACACACTGACCGTGTAGCTCTCCCTCAGTAATGACCCTTTGAGTGTGCATCACTCTCTCAGCACTGACCCCCTGGCAATGCAGCTATCATTCAGTACTGACTGTCCGACAGATAGCATGGCACTCCCTCAGTACTGACCCCTCACAGCGTGGTGATCCCTCACTACTCATCCCCTCAGAGTGCGTTGCTCACTCAGTTCTAACCCTTTCACAGTGCAGCGCTCCCTCAGTAGTAACTCTCTCACAGTGCGACACTCTGACTGCATGGTGATCCATTAGTACTGACCCTCACAGAGTGCGCACTTCATCATTACTGACTCTCTCACTGCACAGCAATCCCTCCATCCTGACGTTCTGACAATGCAGCACTCCCTCCATACTGAGCCTCTGACAATGCTGCACTCCCTCCATAC
>NW_025195374.1:0-4404 GCF_004010195.1 Chiloscyllium plagiosum
ACCACAGATTATATTACTCCTATACCACAGATTATATTACTCCTAGAACATAGATTATATTAAAACTAGACCACAGATTATATTACTCCTAGGCCACAGGTAATATTACACCTAGATCACAGATTGTATTACACCTTGAACACAGATATTATTTCAGCTTGACCACAGATTATATTGCACCTTGACCACAGATTATATTACACCTAGACCACAGATTGTATTACACCTTGAACACAGATTATATTTCAGCTTGACCACAGATTATATTGCACCTTGACCACAGATTATCTTACACCTAGACCACAAATTATATTACTCCTAGACCACAGACTATATTACACCTAGTCCACAGATTATATTACTCCTAGAACAGAGATTATATTATACCTAGACCACAGATTATATTACACCGTGACCACCGATTATATTACACCTAGACCACAGATTATATTACACCTAGACCACACATTATATTACTATTTGACCACAGATTATATTACACCGTGACCACCGATTATATTACACCTAGACCACAGATTGTATTACACCTCGAACACGGATTGTATTACACCTGGACCACAGATTATATTACTCCTAGACCACAGATTATATTACATCTAGACCACAGATTGTATTACACCTAAACCACAGATTATATTACTCCTAGACCACAGATTATATTACACTGTGACCTCAGATTATATTACACCTAGACCACAGATTGTATTACACCTTGAACACAGATTATATTACAACTAGACTACAGATTATATTACTCCTAGAACAGAGATTATATTATATCTAGACCACATATTGTATTGCATCTAAACCACAGATTGTATTAAACATAGTCCGCAGATTATAATACACCTAGTCCACAGATTGTATTACACCTAGATCACAGATTATATTTCAATTTGGCCACAGATGTCATTATTCCTAGACCACAGATTGTATTACACCTTGGCCACAGATTGTTCTACATCTAGACCACAGATTTTATTACACCTTGACCACAGATTATATTACATCTAGACCACAGATTATATGACACTAGACCACAGATTGTATTACACCTAGAACACAGATTATATTACACCTAGACCACAGAATGTATTATATTACACCTAGACCACAGATTATATTACTCCTAGACCACAGGTTATATTACACCTAGACCACAGATTATATTACTCCTGGACCACAGATTGTATTACTCCTAGACCATACAGGTTATATTACTCCTAGAACACAGATTATATTACACCGAGACCACAGATTATATTTAACCAAGACCACAGATTATATTGCACCTAGACCACAGGTTATATTACACCTAGACCATAGATTATATTACTCCTAGAACAGAGATTATATTACACCTAGACCACAGATTGTATGACACCTACACCACAGATTATATTACACCTAGACCACAGATTATATTACACATTGACCACAGATTATATTACACCTAGACCACTGATTATATTACACCTAGACCACAGATTATATTACACCTAGACCACAGATTATAATGTTCCTAGACGACAGATTGTATTAATCCTAGACGACAGATTGCATTACTTCTAGACAACAGATTACTTTACATCTCGACCACAGATTATATTACTCCTAGACCACAGGTTATATTTCAACGTGACCACAGATTATATTACACCTTGACCACAGATTATATTACACCTAGACCACAGATTATATTACACCTAGAAGACAGATTATATTACACCGTGACCACAGATTATATTACACCTAGACAAAGGATTATATTACACCTAGACCTCAGATTGTATTACATGTAGAACACAGATTGTGTTACACCTAGACCACAGATTATATTACTCCTAGACCACAGATTATATTACACAGTGACCTCAGATTATATTATACCTAGACCACAGATTGTATTTCACCTTGACCACAGGTTACATTACACCTAGACCATAGATTATATTACACCTAGACCACAGATTATATTACTCCTACACCACAGATTATAATACACCGTGACCAGAGATTATATTACGCTTAGACCACAGTTTGTGTTACACCTTGAACACAGATTGTATGACACCTAGACCACTGATTATATTACTCCTAGACCACAGATGATATTACACACTGACCAGAGATTATATTACAACTAGACCACAGATTATATTACACCTAGACCACAGATTATATTGTTCCGAGACCACAGATTGTATTAATCCTAGACGACAGATTGTATTACTTCTAGACCACTGATTACATTACATCTCAACCACAGATTATATTACTCCTAGACCACAGGTTATATTTCAACGTGACCACAGATTATATTTCACTTTGACCACAGATTATATTACACCTAGACCACAGATTACATTTCACCTAGACCACAGATTGTCTGAAACCTGGAACACACATTATATTACACCTAGTCCACAGATTATATTACACCTAGACGACAGATTATATTACTCCGAGAACAGAGATTATATTACTCCTAGACCACAGATTATATTACAACTAGACCACAGATTGTATTAATCCTAGAACACAGATTATGTTACACCGAGACCACACATTATATTACACCTAGACCACAGATTATATTTCACCTAGTCCACAGATTATATTACTCCTAGACCACAGATTATATTACTCCTAGACCACACCGGTTATATTACTCCTAGACCACACAGGTTATATTACTTCTAGAACACAGATTATATTACACCTAGACCACAGATTATATTACACCTAGACCACAGATTGTATTACTCCTTGAACACAGATTATATTTCACCTTGACCACAGATTATCTTACACCTAGACCACAGATTATATTACTCCTAGACCACAGATTATAATGCACCGTGACCACAGATTATATTACACCTAGACCACAATTTATGTTACACCTTGATCACAGATTGTATTTCACCTTGAACACAGATTATATTTCACCTTGACCACAGATTATATTACACATCAACCACAGATTATATTACTCCTAGACCACAGATTATATTACTCCTAGACCACCGATTGTATTACTCCTAGAACACAGATTATATTAAAACTAGACCACAGATTATATTACTCCTAGGCCTCAGATTATATTACACCTAGACCACAGATTGTATTACACCTTGAACACAGATTATATTACAACTTGACTACAGATTATATTACTCCTAGAACACAGATTTTATTCTACCTAGACCACATATAGTATTACATCTAAACCACAGATTGTATTAAACATAGACCGCAGATTATAATACACCTAGTCCACAGATTGTATTACGCCTAGATCACAGATTATATTTCAATTTGGCCACAGATTGTATTACTCATAGACCACAGATTATATTACACCTAGACCACAGATTATATTACAACTAGACCACAGATTGTATTTCACCTAGACCACAGATTTTATTACACCTAGACTACAGGTTATATTACACCTCGACCACAGATTGTATGACACCTACACCACAGATTATATTACACCTAGACCACAGATTATATTACACCTAGACCACACATTATATTACTCCTAGACCACACAGGTTATATTACTCCTAGAACTCTGATTATATTACACCTAGACCACAGATTATATTACACCGAGACCACAGATTGTATTAATCCTAGAACACAGATTATATTACGCCTAGACCACAGATTATATTACACCTATACCACAGATTGTATTACACCTAGACCACAGATTATGTTACACCTTGATTACACATTATATTACACCTAGACCACAGATTATATTTCACCTAGACCACAGATTATATTACATCTAGACCACAGATTATATTACTCCTAGACCACAGATTATGTTACTTCTAGACCACACAGGTTATATTACTCCTAGAACACAGATTATATTACTCCTAGAACACAGATTATATTACACCTAGACCACAGACTATATTACACCTAGACCACAGATTGTATTAGTCCTTGACCACAGATTATATCTCACCTTGACCTCAGATTGTATTACAACTAGAACACAGATTGTATTCACCGAGACCACAGATTATATTACTCCTAGAACAGAGATTATATTACACCTAGACCACAGATTATATTACTCCTACACCACAGATTATAATACACCGTGACCACAGATTATATTACGCTTAGACCACAGTTTGTGTTACACCTTGAACACAGATTATATTTCACCTTGACCACATATTATAATACTCCTAGACCTCAGATTATATTACTCCTAGACCACAGATTGTATTACTCCTAGAACACAGATTATATTAAAACTAGACCACAGATTATATTACTCCTAGACCACAGATAATATTACACCTAGACCACAGATTGTATTACTCCTAGAACAGAGATTATATTACACCT
>NW_025195375.1:0-4404 GCF_004010195.1 Chiloscyllium plagiosum
TATTGATTTATAGTTCTCAAATAACGGGGAAAAAGGGTTCATTTCTCTATCGCACCTTTAGGTTTAACTTAACTATATTTTTCATTTCATTGTCTTGAAAGTTTGATTGCCTTTTCCTTGATTAATACTTCGCTGGCCACAGGTGAAGTGCCAGACTGGAGGATTGTCAATGTGGTTCCTTTGTTCAAGAAGAACAGCAGGGATAGGCCAGGCAATTCCAGACCAGTTAGCCTGATGTCAGTGTGAGGGAAATTATTTGAAAAAAATCCTGAAGTACAGGATTAACCAATACTTGGAGAGGTAGGGATGCCAGAATTGATTTGATTGACCAAGGCCCCACATGGAAGGCTGGTCCAGATGGTAAGAGCCCATGGGATCAAAGGCAATTTGGCAAATTGGATCCAAACATGGCTTCCAAAAATGAGGCAGCTGTGATGGTGGAGAGTTGTATTGTGATTGGAAGTCTGTGACCAGCGGTGCATTACAGGGATTGGGGCTTGGACCCTTTCTGTTTGTAACAAATTGGATGTGATTGTATAATTAGAAAGCTTTTATATGCCACATAAATTGGTGGTGTTTTTGATATTGATTTGATTTTTATTTTAGTTTATTGTCACGTGTACTCACATACAAACGTATAGGATTACAGTGAATGGTATGTCATGTCACCTCACAAGGTGCCATCTTCGGTCCAAGGACCTAGGTACAGAATCTCAAGAGCAATTTGGAAAGAAAGATTAAAGTTAAAAGTTACATGTTACAGACCTTTTTAGTTTCAAGAAGAAAATTAAAAAAAATCTGCAAGTTCAAACATTACAGTATTTCTGAAGTGCTTAGCTACCTTGGGATCATTTACTTTGAGTCATCACCTCAAGAGTGGAAGTCCACACTGAGGCCGTGCTGGGCCGAGAGACCACCATATACAGCAAAAGACCACCTTGTGGGCCTAGAGACAACCAAACTGGGCCACTGAGAGATCACCACACTCAGCCGAGAGTCAATCACGCTGGTCTCAGAGACCAGCATGCTGGGCCAAGAGGTCACCACATTGAACTGAGAGACCATCATGTCTGACCAAGAGTCTAACTCACCAGGCTGGGAAGTCGCCCTGCCAGGCCAGGACACTGCCACACCAAGCCGATAGGCCACATCACTGGGTCTGCACTGGGTTGGATGCCAGGCATCTGGGCTGGGAAAGAAAAGAGAGAAGGACAAAAGAAAAACAAAAAAGGTGGAATAGAAAGAAAAAAAGGAAACAGACGGAGCAGATGAACTCGGTCTGAAGTGTCCTACGCTGCTGCCATCTTGGATCACCGGGTTTCAGGCTACAGTCTGATATTGATCAGCTGGTAATTGGGCAGAGCAATGGCAGATGGAATTTAATCCTGATAAATGTAAGATGATCCAATTTGGGAGGTCTAATAAGGGAGGGATATACACAATGAAAGGTATGTGCCTTGGGTGTCCTTGTGCATGGTTCACAGAAGGTTGGTCTGCAGGTACAACAAGGAATTAGGAAGGCAAATGGAATTTTGTCCTTCATTGCTAAAGGGATTGAGTTTAAAAAGCAGGGAGGTTATGTTGCAGCTGTACAAGGTGCGAAGAGGCCACACCTGGAGTACTGCGTGCAGTTTTGGTGTCCTTATTTGAGAAAGGTACTGGCACACAAAGGGGTGCAGAGGAGGTTCACTAGGTTGATTCCGGAGTTGAGAGGGTTGCCTTATGAGGGGAGACTGAGTAGACTGGGATATATTCATTGGAACGTAGAAGAATGAGGGGGGTGGGGGATCTTACAGAAACATATAAAATAATGAAGAGAATAGATAAGACATAGGACGTTTCCACTGGTAGGTGAGACTAAAACAAGAGGGCATAGCCTCAAAATTAGGGGGAACAGTTTTAGGACCAAATTGAGAAGGAACTCCTTCACCCAAAAGATCATAAATCTCTGGAATTCCTTGCCCAATGAAGAAGTTGATGCTACTTCAGGAAACGTTTTCAAAGCTAAGATTTTTTTTGAACAGTAAAGGAATTAAGAGATACAGTGAGAGCGTGGGTAAGGGGAGCTGAGTCCATTAAAAGATGGGCCATGATCTTATTGAATGGTGGAGCAGGCTTGATGGGCCAGAAGGCCGACTCCTGCTCCTAGCTCTTATGTTCTTATGTGCCTTGGGAGTATTGAGTAACAAAGAGACCTTGGTGTACAACTCCATCGATCCCGGGAGGTATCAGCACAGCGAGACAGGGTGGTGAAGAAGGCACATGGGATGCTTGCCATCATTAGCCAGGGTGTAGAATATAGGAGCAAGGAAGTCTTGTTGTTACTTTACAGAGTATTGGTTAGGTCATATCTGAAATACTGTGTACAGTTCTGGTCATGACACTGTCAGAAGGATGTGATTGGACTGGAGAGGGTGTAGAGGAAATTTATCAGGATGTTCCTGGGATTGAAAGTCTTTCCTATGAGGAAAGACTGGTTAGACTGGGTTTGTTTTCTCTGGAGCAGAGGAAGCATGGGAGGAGTCTGAAGAAGGGATACAAAATGTTGAGACACATGGACAAAGTCAATCGTGATCATCTTTTCCCCATGGCAGGCATGTCTAAGATCGGAGGGAATAAGCTTAAGGTGAAGAAAATGTGTTTTAGAGGGAATTTGATGAAGCTTTTTTTTTCTCCCAGAGGGTGGTAGAAATATGAAATGTGCTGCCTGAGATGGTGGTGGAGGCAGGTCCTCCAGAAAACATCCAGACGTGCACATAAAATGTCAGGGCATGGAAGGCTATAGGCCAAGTGCAGGTAAATGGGGTTAGTGCAGTTTGATGTTTACTGATCGGCGTCGACATGGTGGGCAGAAGGACCTGTTTGTTTGCTGTAT
This sequence comes from Chiloscyllium plagiosum, assembly GCF_004010195.1. NCBI lineage: Eukaryota > Metazoa > Chordata > Chondrichthyes > Orectolobiformes > Hemiscylliidae > Chiloscyllium > Chiloscyllium plagiosum. The sequence continues at coordinate 2,876 of NW_025195375.1, forward strand.
GACTCTTTCACTATGAAGAGAAGGAGGTGGAAAAATTTTTCATGTTTCTTGAGAAGATAGTTAAACAAGTGAGGTAGAGAAAAACAATGGAACTTGCCCATGCTAATATGAACTTGGGAAGCACACGAGATTACTACATTCCTGTCAGAGGAACGTCCTCAGGATCACAACGATGTGAAAAGTTGAAAAGTGCAGATGAGTTGGTCTTGGAAACATACAGACAGAGGTTTCAGAACTTACAGAAACAGCCTCCACAAAACAACTGAGAATACTTACAATGGTCTCAGAGAAATTATTCTTTGAGAAGTATTTAAAACTTCCTTCCCTTCCTGAATCATAATTCATGTAAAAGACTGAAAGGGAACGACAGTAAGACAAGCAGCTAGAATGGCTAATGATTATAGACTTCGTTAAAGCCAAAACCCTGCAGATGCTGGAATCCAAAGTAGACAAACAGGAGGCTGCAAGAGCACAACAAGCCAAGCAGCATCAGGAGGTGGCGAAGTCACCTGATGGGAGACTGTTCCAGAAACCTTATTCCCATCAGGCCCAGAAATGGGAGTAAAATAAAAATTGGGAGAGTGTGAGGAAGGCAGGTAGCCAGGGGAGAGAATGGACAGTAGGGAACAGGCCGAGAACTCCTCTTCAGATTAAGAAGGAAATTGCTGAGGGTGGAAGTGATGGTCAGAAGCTAAAATGTTTCTCTGGGAATAAGGTGGGCCATGTGTCTTTGGAATGTTGGAAGTAGACCCATGGGACTTACAGGAGTTAGTAAAAATGAATCAGAGAAGGGAACACAAACAGATAATCCCACGGAGCAGGTTGTAACTGTAACTATAACAAAAAGGCTGGAGGTGAATTCTGTCATTAGTAAAGGAAGTTGGAAGGTAGATGAGAGGTGGACAAGACTTTTATCAAAAGGAACGGTGACCACCGTTTAGCTGGGTTTAGCTGGGTTTCAGCTAAACCCAGAACCAAACTGAGAGATACAGGAGCAACACAGTCACTTTTACTGGAGAAAGAATTGATTTTCCCTCCAGAGAGCTCGATGGGAGCTAAGGTATTAATCAATGGGATTGGTGGAGAATATATTCCACCTCAATTGTATAAAATGCAACTGGAATGTGATTTGTTATCAGGAGAAGTAATTGTCGGAGTGGGGAAAACATTCCCTGTTGAGGGAGTCGATTTCCTTCTGGGGAATGATTTGTCAGGACTAAAGGCAGTAACTTCCCCGATAATTACAGAATGTCCAAAGGAGGTCCAAGAAACAGAACAATGACAGGAACAGGTTCCTGGTCTCTCTCCTTCGTGTGAGGTAACCAGGGCAATGGTTAAACAAAATCCATTAATAAGGGTTGATGTGACACCACAGCAAGTGAAAGGATTGCTGAAACTTTCCGAAAGAGTGAAGATAATCCAGGTGGAGTGTTTGGTATGATGACCCTAATTACAGCAGATCCAAAAAGCAGATCCTGAATGAAATAAATGAGCATAGTCAGCTCATACTGAGATCGAGGCTAGAGGGG
>NW_025195376.1:0-4405 GCF_004010195.1 Chiloscyllium plagiosum
GATTGTGTACAGTTCCGCATTTGACATCATTGCAGAGATTCGATAGCACTGGGAACAGTGCAGGAGTGACTTACCAGGATATTGTCAGGGCAGAAGTGTTTCAGTTATGAAGAGAGATTGAACAGACTGAGGTTGATATCCTGAGTGAGGAGGGGATTGAGAGGAGAGTTGATTCAGATGCACAAAATAATAAAGGATTTGGATAGAGTAGACAGAAAGAAACTTTTTCCCCTTGATGGAGGGATAGATCGCCTGTGGTACAGAAATGTAAGGTAAGAGGCTGAAATATTTGAGTAGATGTGTGGGAAATGAAAAAAAAAACACATCAGCTAGCGGTTGTTTGGAATCTGGAACGTGGTGCCGGTAAGGTTCAGAGATGGAGAAACCCTCATAAGCGTCCGAATTATTCAAATGTGAATTTGTGAATCTCGGTTATACAAGACGAAATGATAGAAAATCAAAGGAGATTAGATTTATAAAGCGCTTTTTTGATCACCTAACTACGTACAAGGAGCTTGTGGGCGAGCTGTGGTGTTGTGACCTTGGTGCTGTAGTGGTTAGTATCCCAACCTATGACATAGGAGACCGCGGTTCAATTTCCTAACGAAGAGAGCCCAAGAATTTTCGTGCTGTTCAGTGAACAGCCATTGTTTCTGGAGAATGATCGAGCTGGTCTGGGACCACTAGAATCCAAGCGAGAGTTGTCTTATTTCAAAGTTTGCAACAACAAATGAGAGTGCTCGTTCTGAAGATGCTACAGGTGACAGCGAAGATATTTCTTACTGTGCCACCTGTTTTAGTTTGATCAACGAAATATAATCTCATAGAGGTCTCAAAGAATCACGGGTGCGTGGAACAGGCCCTTCATCCCAACAAGTTAACAAAGACCCTCTGAAGAGACATCCACCAGCAGGCCCATTCATATACACGATTACTCGATGTTTATCCCTGATTTATGCACCTAACCTACATGACAAGAAACATAATGGACAATTAACATACGCAATTCATCTAACCTGCGCATGTTCGGACAGTGGGAGGGAACCCATGCAGACACAGGAAAATATGCAAAGTCCACACAGACAGTCGCTGAGAGTGAGTTTGAACGCTGGCTGCTGGGGTTGTGAGGTAATAGCGCTAACCACTGACCATCGTATTAATTCTAGGACGTGGAGGAGCACGAATGTGAGTATTCACAACGTTTTGTGAGTGTAAATTCAGGACTCTGTAAAAAGAACAACAGTGAAACACCGTGACAGATTTTAAGGTCGACTTAATTAACTGTCACACGGAATAAGGGACAAGACAGAAGAGATACTGATGAACCAACTTTCACAATTCATCTGCAGCCTCTTCAATGTTCTCGTGATTAGGAAGGAGCTTTCTCTGCTGTGACCTTGGTTTAAAACTCAGACAGAGAATCACCTCGTGTTGATGCTGTCAGACAGTACCAACGGACAGGGCACCTTAACTAAGCCAAATCAGTTCGCTCGGTGAGACTTACCCTGAATGTCTTTTCAGGATGTTGGAATAATCCAAAGTGTCATTGCTGGAAAACTGATGAAGAGGGAGAGGAGTAAATTGGCTAAGATTAGATCGACGGTGTGAATGATATACTGACTGAAGAAACGATATGTGAAGGCTGAATGTGGGTGAGAATGTGTCCGAATTTCTTATGCGATGACCCATCTTGGCACAATTCTTACTCATAATGAACCCATCACAGCAGCACTTTCAAAAATCGTTTGTTTTTGGATTTTGATAATGTCATAAATCGTCAGAAATTAATTGTGATTCAAATTTATTCAGCATGCGGTAATTTGACGTGATCATATGCCATGATCTGCTATGCAACCAACTTTCTGAGCATGTGACCAGGTAGTCGAGCGGGTCAGGCGACAGTTTACACATTTCGATTCGTCTGCTCACGTGGCTCCGACTCCCACTCTCTTTGCCATGTCCACCCATTCTTGCTGCTGTCACCTTTCTTGTTACCTCAGACCGTGATTCGTTAACCTGCATGATCAGTGAATTGTCAAAGACACAATGTACACCAATTATCTTGAGCAATCACTGTGTCTGCACAAACCCGTCAAATGGGATATCTGTAGAGACAGAGTGTCACTGGCTCCCCTTAGCTCACAGCATGTTGACTTATAATAAACTGATTACCTTAGTTGCTTATCTGTTCGAAAAGATAAATTAAACTTTTCTATCATATGATCAAATCTCTTCACAGGTTAGAAGCTATTGATGAAATACACTTCTATATTGAATGAGGTAGGAACCATAGAAGTATGCTCTACCGTTCAATGAGATAGTAGCTGATCTGGTGATCTTAAACTCTATTTTCCTGCCTTACGTAGGTAGCACTGTGGGAGGGAACTAGTGACGTCAAACTCGATTGTTGATTGAGAAATATATCCAAGGTCGTAGCCCAGAAAAATAATATGATTTCCATATCAATATGGATTACTTTTGCCAAATGAACGTAAGGAAAAAACGTTTTCATTTTAAAATGGAACAAATATGATGCGGTCACTCACCCCATCGAGCCAGTCTCGCTGTTCATTGGTATCATGGATGGCTCAGACTTCAACACCATTATTCTGCGTCATCCACTGAGCACTTGATTTTTTTTTTAATTTGTAGAGATCTATCAGTCTCAATCTTGTACGGTATGAATGTTGGGCATTCACACCACCCGTGGCCCTGAATTCCATAGATTCTTCCAATTCTGGTGTCCCTAATCTCAACCTGCAATTTTCTAAGAATTTCTGTTGTGTTTCTGGCCTGTGCACAACTTTACTTGTTTTATGTTTCCTGTCAGCTCATTGTGTGGCGTACTTATTGTACATACTCTGCGTTACGGTCAGAGCAACCTCAGCTTGAATTCGAGTTACAGCAGTGTCTGTCACCCGCTTTTAATTCTCTTTAACGAATGCAAAAATAACATAGAAAAGGATCATTTAATATTGAAAAAAGGAATATGGAGACGTGTGATATGCAGAGATTGTGATTACCTTTATACAATGCTTTGAGAATCCAAAGGGTAAGCAGATAATTATGCAGAATCTGTTTACGTAGGGGTGAAGAATAGTAAGGGAAAAAAGCTACCAGTTCGTGTAGTTAACAGTAACAGTAAACACAATGTGAGATAAAATGTACTGGACAAATATTGTGTGTGAGGGTAAGAGCATGAACTGATATGCGACATTAATGGGAATCTTGTTCCTTCACGTGGGGAATTGAAACCTCATGTGGGCTCTGGGACAATTAGAAAACTCAGGAACAGACATAACACTGAAAACCTCGAAGGAAGACATTCCTGATTGTTGGAAAGGTGGTTTTGGTGACATGAATGTGTCTGCACAGGATGGTATCAGATTGTTCCCATGTGTCCACAATGAATGTCCTAGGATTCCTTTTGGAAACTTAGAGAATATAGTTGTCATTCCGAAGAGGCAGGGCTGGATGATGAATTCACTAACAACCTACTTTATGACATCGTGCAAATCACAGGCTTACCATTCTGTATGACACCATTGGTCAGCGTGTTCGGCTTTTAGCCGAGAAGTTGGCGATTACAAACCATCCAGGGTGGAAGCGAGTTTTGTTTTCAATTTATCAATATTCTCTGCGGCACAATTCCAGGTTTTTCTTGGAGACAGAAAAATGTTCGCAAAACGAAAATCTTATCCAGTGAGGAACCACAAAGGGGTATCTGTGTTGTTTCCATGGCCAGTGTAAAGGGATCCGGATACTGTGAATCAAACAAAAACAAGAAACTTGTGGAGAAACCCAGGCAGTTTGACAGTAGCTCTGAGAGAAAACAGAGTTCTGAAGAAACGCTCATATATTGTACATGAATCTCTCTCCACAGACGCTGCCAGATCTACTGAATTTCTGCTACGGCTTCTGTTTTCGTTTTCGACTTAATGTTCATTCCTTTTATTGGGATGATATAACCGGACCAGAATGTCTCGACATTTCACCCTTTCGAATGTTGTGAAGTGTTTTGATTCACTCCCTCTCAGCTCAAAAGGACAAGAAATCTAGAGAGGGAGGCTGTTAGCCGATTGTGTTTGAGAACTGTCATCAAATAGGAAGGATGTTTTCTCACTGTCTTCATCTTCAAGAATCAAATCACAGGAGCAGGAAAACATCACAACCATATTAGGGATATTGAGAATCTGAAATCCACTGCGTGTCGGGGTGAATCAAGGAGAAACCCCTAAACCGATTAAAATGCTTTGAGATAGACACTTACATTGCTAACGTCTCCTGATTCTATGAGTTAAGTGCTGAAACTGATAGGAGAACATTCAGGGGATTGTCTTCGACTGGTACCGATTTGATGTTCTGAAGGGCATTTTCAATGCTGGAGATCTTTATGGCCACCTCT
>NW_025195377.1:0-4405 GCF_004010195.1 Chiloscyllium plagiosum
ACACAGCATTGACTGTCACAGGCCACAGGTTTACTCACACACAATATTGAATATCCTCAGGGCACAGGATTATTCAGTATTGACAATCATCAGATCACAAGATTATTAACCAGCCTCCGGCCACAGATTATTAACACACAGTATTGACCATTCACAGACCACAGCCTTATTCACACACAGTATTGACTATCCTTAGGCCACTGGATTATTCCCACACTTTATTGACTACTCTCAGGCCACAGGTTTATTTACACAGAGTATTGAGCAGTCACAGTGCACAGGATTATTCACACACATTATTGACCATCCTCAGGCCACAGTATTATTTACACACATTATTGACCATCCACAGGCCAAGGGTTATTCACACATGGTATTGACCATTCTCAAGCCAGAGGATTACTTTCACATGTTATTGACCACCATCAGCCCACAAGATTATTCACACACATTATTGACAAACCTTAGGCCACAGGTGTATTCATAAACAGTGTCGAGCATTCATAGTTCCCAGGATTATTTACACACAGTATTGACAATCCACAGTCCACAGGATTATTCACACAAGTATCCTCCATCCTCAGGCTGCACACAGTATTCTACATCCTCAGGTCTCAGAATTATTCACACATCGTGTTGACCATTCACAGTACAAAGGAATAAATACACATCATGTTGACCATCCTCAGTCCACAGGATTACTCTCACACAGTATTGACCATCCGTAGACCACAGGATTATTCACTCACAGTATTGACCATTCACAGGTAACAAGATTATTCTCACACAGGATTGAACAACCTCAGGCAACAGGATTAATCACACGTAGAGTTGATCATCCTCAAGCCACAGGATTATTCACACGTGGAACTGACCATTCACTGTCCAAAGGATTATTCACACACAGTATTGACCATCTCAAGTCACCGGATAAGTGGCAGACATGATTGAACATCCTCAGGCAACAGGATTATTCACACGCAATATTGACCATCCTCACGCAATGAATTATTCACACACGGTATAGACCACCCTAATGCCACAGGATTATTCACACACAGTGTTGACAGTCCGCAGGCCACAGGATTATTTTCACACATTATTGACCAGCCTCCAGCCACAAGATTATTCACTCACAGTATTGACCATCCTCAGGCCACAGGATTATTCAGACACAGCGTTGACCATTCACAGCGCACAGCATTATTCACACACACAGTATTGAACAACCTCAGGCAACAGATGAATCACACATATAACTGACCATTCACTGTCCAAAGGATTATTTACACACTGTATTGACCATTCACAGACCACAGCCTTATTCACACACAGTATTGACTATCCTTAGGCCACTGGATTATTCCCACACTTTATTGACTGCTCTCAGGCCACCGGATTAGTGGCACACATTACTGAACATCCTCAGGTCACAGGATTATTCAGTATTGACCATCATCAGACCACAAGATTATTCACACACTGTATTAATCAGCCTCCGGCCACAAGGTTATTCACAACAGTATTGACCACGCACAAGCTACAGATTATTAACACACAGTATTCCCACACTTTATTGACTACTCTCAGGCCACATGATTATTAACTCACAGCATTGACCATTTTCAGGCCAACAGGATTATTCCAATACATTATGGACCATTCTAAAGGCACAGGATTATTCACACACAGTATGGACCGTCCTCAGGCAACAGGATTATTCACACAAAGTATTGACAATCTTCAGACCTCGAGATTATTCACACACTGTATTGAACATTCTCAGTTCACAGGATTATTCGGACACATTATTAACCACCATACGGCCACAGTATTAATGAATACACAGTCTTGGTCATTTACACGTCACAGGATTATTCCCACACAGTATTGAACATTCACAGGGCATAGGATTATTCACACACAGCATTGACTAGCACATGGCCATACTGGCTTGACCATTTACAGGTCACAGGATTATTCCCACAAAGTATTGACCATCCTCAAGCCACGGGATTGTTCACACACACAGTATTGACCATCCTCAGGCTATGGGATTTTCACACGCAATATTGACAATCCTCAGGCCACAGGATTATTCACACACTGTATTGAACATCCTCAAGCCACTGGATTATTTACACATAGTATTGACAGTATACAGACCGCAGGATTACTCACACACAGTATTCACTATTCACAGGCCACAGGATTACTCAGACACTGTATTCACAATCCTCAGGCCACAGGATAATTCGCACACAGTATTGAACATTCTCAGGCCACAGGATTACTCACACACTGTATTCACAATCCTCAATCCTCAGGATTATTCGCACACTGCATTGAACATCCTCAGGCCACTGGATTATTCACACACAGTACTGATCATCCTCAGGACACACTAGTATTCACACATAATATTCAATATTCCCAGCCCACAGCATTATTCACACACAGTATTGATTGGAACACGGCCAAAGGATTAATGAACACACTGTCTTGACCATTTACAGGTCAAAGAAATATTCGCACCCAGTATTGAGCATCCTCAAGCCACAGGATTGTTCACACTCAGTATTGACCGTCCTCAGACCACAGAATTATTCTCACACAGTTTTGACCATCCTCAGGCCACAGGATTGTTCACACACAGTATTGCCCATTCTCAGGCCACAGGAGTAATCACACACGCTATTGACTATCCTCAGGTCACATGATTATTTTCACACTGTATTGACCATCATCAGGCTACAGGAATATTCACTCACAGTAGTGACAATTCTCAAATTACAGGATTGTTCACACACAGTTTTGGCAATTCATACGCCAGAGCATTATGCATACATGGTATTGATCATTCACTGTCCAAAGGATTATTCACATACATTATTGACTATTCGAAGGCCACAGGATTATTCACACACTGTATTGAACATCCTCGGGCAGCAGGATATTTAACACACACAGTATTGACTATCCTTCGGCCCAACGGTTATTCCCACACAGTATTGACCATTCTCAGTCCACAGGATTATTTGCACACAGTATTGACCACCATACGGCCACAGGAATAATGAACGCACTGTCTTGATCATTTACACATCACATGATTATTTCCATGCAGTATTAACGATTCTCAGGCCACAGCAATGTTCACACACAGTATTGACCATTCACAGGGCACAGGATTATTCACACACAGTATTGACTAGCACACGGCCACAGGATTAATGAACACTCAGTCTTCAACTTTTGCAGGTCACAAGATTGTTCCAACATAGAATTCACAATCCTCAGGCTACATGATTATTCACACACAGTATTGACCAGCCTACGGCCACAGGATTAATGAACACACTGTCTTGATCATTTACAGGTCACATTATTATTCCCACACGATATTGATCATCCTCATGGAAGAGGAATATTTACACAAAGTATCACCATGCTCAGGCCATGGATCATTCACACACAGTATTGACAATCCTGAAGCCACAGGATTTTTCCTACACAGTATTGACCATCCACAGGCACCAGGATTATTCTCACACTGGATTGAGCATTCTCAGGCCACAGGAATATTCCCACACAGTACTGACAATCCACAGGGCACAGGATTATTCACACACAGTATTGAACATCCTCAAATTCAGGATTACTCTGACACACGATTGATCATTCACAGTCCACAGGATTGTTCACACATAGTATTGTTCATACTCAGTCCAAGGATTAGTCAAACACAGTATTGATGATTCACAGGCCAGAGGATTATTCACACACAGTATTGACTAACTTCAGGCCACAGGTTTATTCACACACTGTATTGACTTAACACAAGCTACTGGAGCATTCGCACACAATGTTCAATATTCTCAGCCAACAGGATTATTCAGATACAGTATTGACCAGCATATGGCCACAGGATTAATGCACACACTGTCTTGTTCATTTACACGTCACAGGATTATTCCCACACAGTATTGACGATTCTCAGGCCACAGCAATATTCACACACAGTATTGACCATTCACAGGGCACAGGTTTATTCACACGCAGCATTGACTAGCACATGGCCACAGAATTAATGAATACTCTGTCTTCAACATTTCCAGGTCACAGGATTATTCCCACATAGTATTGACCCTCCTGAAGTCACAGAATTATTTATACACAGTATTGACCATCCTCAGGCCATGAATTATCCACACAACGTATTGACAATCCTCAAGCCACAGGATTTTTCCTACACAGTATTGATCATCCTTAGGCAACAGGATTATTCTACACTATATTGATCATTCTCAGGCCACAGGATTATTAATAAATGGTATTGAACAACCTCAGGCAACACGATTGTTCACACACTGTATTGACCATCCTCAGGACACAGTATTATTTG
>NW_025195378.1:0-1898 GCF_004010195.1 Chiloscyllium plagiosum
GTGGGTATAACAGTGCCCGTCTCCCCACCTGTCGCAGAGTGTGGGTATAACACTGCCCGTCTCCCCGTCTGTCGCAGAGTGTGGGTATAACACTGCCCGTCTCCCCGTCAGTCACAGACTGTGGGTATAACAGTGCCAGTCCCCCCGTCTCTCACAGAGTGTGGGTATAACACTGTCCGTCTCCCCGTCTGTCACAGAGTGTGGGTATAACACTGCCCCTCTCCCCGTCTGTCACAGAGTGTGGGTATAACACTGCCCGTCTCTCCATCTGTCACAGACCGTGGGTATAACACTGCCCATCTCCCCGTCTGTCACTGTGTGTGGGTATAACACTGCCCGTCTGTCACATAGTTTGGGTATAACACTGTCCGTCTCCCCGTCTGACACAGAGTGTGGGTATAACACTGCCCGTCTGTCACAGAGTCACAGACTGTGGGTATAACACTGTCCGTCTCCCCGTGTGTCACAGACTGTGGGTATAACACTGTCTGTCTGTCACAGACTGTGGGTATAACAGTGCCCGTCTCCCCGTGTGTCACAGACTGTGGGTATAACACTGCCCGTCTACCTGCCTTTCACAGACTGTGGGTATAACACTGCCCCTCTCCCCGTCTGTCACAGAGTGTGGGTATAACACTGCCCATCTCCCCGTCTGTCACAGAGTGTGGGTATAACACTGCCCGTCTCCCTGCCTTTCACAGACTGTGGGTATAACACTGCCCGTCTCCCCGTCTGTCACAGACTGTGGGTATAACACTGCCCGTCTCTCCGTCTGTAACAGACCGTGGGTATAACACTGCCCGTCTCCCCGTGTGTCACAGGGTTAGTTGTTTGCTCTCAGGCAGCTCCCCATTTCTCATTGTCGGTGACCCGTTGAACCTGAAAAGGAAGGAGCTGGGTTGAAAAGCCCACTGTTGAGCGTGAGACTGACATGTCATTCTGAATGGGATTTTGTCACTAGCCCTACACTGTACCTTGTCTTGGCTCCATACCCAGGAGGTTGAAGGGTCTCTTCATGAAGTGAAACGGTTCCTCGGAGTTTCGGAAGCTTTCCCACTGCTCAGGATGGGTGTTGATGGATCTACAGAGCAGGGCAAAGCAGCTCAGCTGAGTATTGATGTAGAGGCACTGTTTCCACATGTTCTCCGTCATCCACTGGGCATTGGGACCCTGTTCAAACCACGTGTCCCCTCCTTCAAACAGAGGAAAAGGGATCGTGAACTGATTGGACCAATTCCAACTCCCGTTAACCAACTCCAGCATTCAAAACCAAGTCTCAGCATGAACACCAGACGGTAAAACACAGAGCATTCAACTGGACACTATCTCCCTCCGGGATGTGCAGTAAAGGGTTAATCGCTCCACCAGCTCCCTCCGGGAGTGGACAGTAAAGGGTTAACCTCTCCCCCAGCTCCCTCTGGGAATGGACAGTAAAGGGTTAATCGCTCCCTCTGGGAATGGGAAGAAAAGGGTTAATCACGCCCCCAGCTCCCACCGGGAATGGACAGTAAAGGGTTAATCACTCCCCCAGCTCCCTCCGGGAATGGATAATAAAGGGTTAATCACTGCCCCACCTGCCCCACCTCCCCCCTGGGAATGGACAGTAAAGAGTTAATCGCACCCTCTGGGAATGGGAAGAAAAGGGTTAATCACTCCCCCAGCTCCCACCGGGAATGGACAGTAAAGGGTTAATCACTCCCCCAGGTCCCTCCGGGAATGGACAGTAAAGGGTTAATTGCTCCCTCCGGGAATGCGCAGTAAAGGCTTAATCACTCCCCCAGCTCCCACCGGGAATGGACAGATGGAGTGTTAATCACTCCCCCGGGTGCCCACAGGAATGGACAATAAAGGGTTAATCACTGCCCCACCTCCCCCCCCCCCCCCCCCCCCCCAATGGA
>NW_025195378.1:2325-4405 GCF_004010195.1 Chiloscyllium plagiosum
CCCCAGCTCCCTCCGGGAATGGACAGTAAAGGGTTAATCATTCCCCCAGCTTCCTCCGGGAATGGACAGTAAAGGGTTAATCATTCCTCCAGCTTCCTCCGGGATTGGACAGTAAAGGGTTAATCATTCCTCCAGCTTCCTCCGGGATTGGACAGTAAAGGGTTAATCATTCCTCCAGCTTCCTCCGGGATTGGACAGTAAAGGGTTAATCATTCCTCCAGCTTCCTCCGGGATTGGACAGTAAAGGGTTAATCATTCCTCCAGCTTCCTCCGGGATTGGACAGTAAAGTGTTCATCGCTACCCTACCTCCCTCGGGAAATGGACAGTAAAGGGTTAATCATTCCCCCAGCTTCCTCCGGGAATGGACAGTAAAGGGTTCATCGCTACCCCAGCTCCCTCCGGGAATGGACTGTAAAGGGTTAATCACTGCCTCAGCTCCCCCCGGGAATGGACAGTAAAGGGTTAATCACTGCTCCAGCTCCCTCCGGGAATTGACAGTAAAGGGTTTATCACTCCCCCAGCTCCCTCCAGGAATGGACAGTAAAGGGTTAATCATTCCTCCAGCTTCCTCCGGGATTGGACAGTAAAGTGTTCATCGCTACCCTACCTCCCTCGGGAAATGGACAGTAAAGGGTTAATCGCTCCTTCCGGGAATGGACAGTAAAGGCTTAATCACTCCCCCAGCTCCCACCGGGAATGGACAGTAGAGTGTTAATCACTCCCCCTGGTCCCGACAGGAATGGACAGTACAGGGTTAATCACTCCCCCAGCTCCCTCCGGGAATGTATAATAAAGGGTTAACCAGTCCCCCACCTCCCTCCGGGATTGGACAGTAAAGGGTTAATCATTCCCCCAGCTTCCTCCGGGAATGGACAGTAAAGGGTTAATCACTGCCCCAGCTCCCCCCGGGAATGGACAGTAAAGGGTTAATCACTGCCCCAGCTCCCTCCGGGAATGGTCAGAAAAGGGTTAAACAATCCTCCAGCTCCCTCCGGGAATGGACAGTAAAGGGTTAATCACTCCCCCAGTTCCCTCCGGGAATGGACACTAAAGGGTTAATCGCACCCTTTGGGAATGGGAAGAAAAGGGTTAATCAATCCTCCAGCTCCCTCCGGGAATGGATAATAAAGGGTTAATCACTGCCCCACCTCCCCCCTGGGAATGGACAGTAAAGGGTTAATCGCACCCTCTGGGAATGGGAAGAAAAGGGTTAATCACACCCCCAGCTCCCTCCGGCAATGGATAATAAAGGGTTAATCACTGCCCCACCTCCCCCCTGGGAATGGACAGTAAAGGGTTAATCGCACCCTCTGGGAATGGGAAGAAAAGGGTTAATCACTCCCCCAGCTCCCACCGGGAATGGACAGTAAAGGGTTAATCACTCCCCCAGCTCCCTACAGGAATGGACAGTAAAGGGTTAATCAATCCACCAGTTCCCTCCGGGAATGGACAGTAAAGGGTTAATCACTCCCCCTGGTCCCCACAGGAATGGACAATAAAGGGTTAATCACTGCCCCACCTCCCCCCGGGAATGGACAGTAAAGGGTTTATCACACCCCCAGCTCCCTCCGCGAATGGACAGTAAAGGGTTATTCACTGCCCCAGCTCCATCCGGGAATGGACAGTAAAGGGTTAAACAATCCTCCAGCAACCTCCAGGAATGGACAGTAAAGGGTTAATCACTGCCACAGCTCCCTCCGGGAATGGACAGTAAAGGGTTAATCACTGCCACAGCTCCCTCCGGGATTGGACAGTAAAGGGTTAATCACTGCCCCAGCTCCCTCCGGGATTGGACAGTAAAGGGTTAATCACTGCCCCAGCTCCCTCCGGGAATGGTCAGAAAAGGGTTAAACAATCCTCCAGCTACCTCCTGGAATGGACAGTAAAGGGTTAATCACTGCCACAGCTCCCTCCGGGAATGGACAGTAAAGGGTTAATCACTCCCCCAGCTCCCCCCGGGAATGGACAGTAAAGGGTTAATCACTGCCACAGCTCCCTCCGGGAATGGACAGTAAAAGGTTAATCACTGCCACAGCTCCCTCCGGGATTAGACAGTAAAGGGTTAATCACTGCCCCAGC
>NW_025195379.1:0-4405 GCF_004010195.1 Chiloscyllium plagiosum
ATGCACTGTATCTCTTAATTAAACGAGTAGAGCACCGGCCATGCAATCAATGCAATGAGCAAAACGCATTCATTCATTGGAGCAAACGGCACTCATTTATTCAATGATACAGACTGCACGTCTTAATTCAATGAGTAGAGCTTCTCTCATTCATTCAATGTGTTAAGCTTAACGCTTTCATTCAATGAAACTAACTGCATTCATTGGATCATTGAATCAAACTATAATCATTCATTCAATGAATCAAACCGTATTCCTTGCTTCAATGGAACAAACCTAACTCAGTACGTGAATCAAACTGCACAAGTTCATTAAATGAAAGATGCTGCACTTGTCAATTCAATGAGTAGAGCTACTCCCTTTCATTCAATGGCTCTAGTTACACGCATTGTCTCAATCAAGCTGCACACCTTCACTCCATGAACCAAACTACCCGTATTAATTCAATTAGTAGAGTTTCTCTCATTCATTCAATGTGTCAAGCTCCACGCTTCCATTCAATTATACAAACTGCATTCGTTGAATCATTGAATCAAACTACAATCATTGATTAAATGAAGCAAACCTTATTCCTTGGTTCAATGGAACAAACCTAACTCACTTACTGAGTGAACCACACTGCACAGGTTCATTTGATGAAAGACGCTGCACTTATCAATTGAATGAGTAGAGGTACCCACATTGGTTCAGTGCCACAAGCATAACGAATTGATTTAATAAAACAAATTGCACACACTTAGTTCATGAAGCAAACTGCATTTGTGAATTCAATGAATTCAGCTCCTCTCATTCATTCAATGTCACAAGATTCACACCTTTTCTCAATCAAAGTGCACACTTTTACTCCATGAACCAAACTGCCCGTTTTACTTCAATGAGTAGAGCTTCTCTCATTCATTCAATGTGTCAAGCTTAACGCTTTCATACACTGAAACAAACTGCATTCATTGATTCATTGAATCAAACTTTAATGGTTGCTTCAATGAATCAAACGTTACCCAATGTTTCAATGAAACAACCTTAACACGCTTATTTAGTGAGTGAAACTGCACACGTTCATTTAATGAAATAAACTGCACTTGTCAATTCAAAGAGTAGAGATACACTCATTCAGTCAATGGCACACCTTTCACGCATTGTCTCTATCAAACTGCACAGTTCACTTCATGAACTAAACTGCAGGTGTTAATACAATGACAAAGCTGCTCTCATGCATTCAATGTGTCATCCTCAACGCTTCCATTCAATTATACAAACTGCAATTGAATCATTGAACCAAACTACGATTATTGATGCATTGAATCAAACCATATTCCTTGATTCAATGGAACAAACGTAACTCACTTGCTCAGTGAATCCTACTGCACTCACTCATTCAATGAAATAGATTGCACATGATAATTCACAAGCCACTAGCTTAACGTATTGATTCAATCAAACAAACTGCACACATTTGCTACAGAAACAAAATGCACGTGTTCATTCAATGTGTAGAACTTTTCTCTCTCTTTCAATGCCTCGAGCTTAACGCTTTAATTCAATGAAACAAACTGTTGATTCATTGATTCATATTTCAATCATTGATTCAAAGAATCAAATGTAATTCATTGAATTAATTGTACAAATGTCACTCATTTGTGGAGCGAATTTAACTGCATTCATGCAATTAATGGATCAAACAGCAAACATTCATTCGATGAGGAACACTGCAAGTCCTAGTCCAATGAATCTAGCTTTTGCCATTCATTCAATGAAAGAAACTGCACCCGTTCATTCAATGATACAATCTTCATGCATTCATTAAACGAAACAGACAGCACGTGTTAATTTAATACGCACAGTTCTTCTTGTTTATTCACTGTCTCGAGCTAAGCACTTCCATTCAATGAAACGAACTGCATTCATTCAGTCATTGAATCAAATTGCATTCATTGAGTCAATGAACCAATATTACTGGATTCAATCAAACAAACTTAGCTCATTTTCTTCGTGAATCAAACTGCCCTCATCCATTAAATGAAATGCACTGTATCTCTTAATTAAACGAGTAGAGCTCCGGCCATGCAATCAATGCAATGAGCAAAACGCATTCATTCATTGGAGCAAACGGCACTCATTTATTCAATGAAACAGACTGCACGTCTTAATTCAATAAGTAGAGCTTCTCTCATTCATTCAATGTGTCAAGCTTAACGCTTTCATTCAATGAAACAAACTGCATTCATTGGATCATTGAATCAAACTATAATCATTCATTCAATGAATCAAACCGTATTCCTTGCTTCAATGGAACAAACCTAACTCACTTAGTACGTGAATCAAACTGCACAAGTTCATTTCATGAAAGATGCTGCACTTGTCAATTCAATGAGTAGAGCTACTCCCTTTCATTCAATGGCACAATGACACGCATTGTCTCAATCAAGCTGCACACTTTCACTCCATGAACCAAACTACCCGTATTAATTCAATTAGTAGAGTTTCTCTCTTTCATTCAATGTGTCAAGCTCCACGCTTCCATTCAATTATACAAACTGCATTCGTTGAATCATTGAATCAAACTACAATCATTGATTCAATGAAGCAAACCTTATTCCTTGGTTCAATGGAACAAACCTAACTCACTTACTGAGTGAACCACACTGAACAGGTTCATTTGATGAAAGACGATGCACTTATCAATTGAATGAGTAGAGGTACCCACATTGGTTCAGTGCCACAAGCATAACGAATTGATTCAATAAAACAAATTGCACACACTTAGTTCATGAAGCAAACTGCATTTGTCAATTCAATGAATTCAGCTCCTCTCATTCATTCAATGTCACAAGATTCACACCGTTTCTCAATCAAACTGCACACATTCACTCCATGAACCAAACTGCTCGTTTTACTTCAATGAGTAGAGCTTCTCTCATTCATTCAATGAGTCAAGCTTAACGCTTTCATTCAATGATACAAATTGAATTAGTTGAATCATTGAATAATTTATTCAATGAAGCAAACCATATTCTTGGTTCAATGGAACAACCGGAACTCACTTACTTAGTGAACCACACTGCACAGGTTCATTTGATGAAAGTGGCGGCACTTATCAATTGAATGAGTAGATGTACCCACATTGGTTCAGTGCCACAACCATAACGCATTGATTCAATAAAACAAATTGCACACACTTAGTTCATGAAGCAAACTGCATTTGTCAATTCAATGAATTCAGCTCCTCTCATTCATTCAATGTCACAAGATTCACACCGTTTCTCAATCAAACTGCACACATTCACTCCATGAACCAAACTGCTCGTTTTACTTCAATGAGTAGAGCTTCTCTCATTCATTCAATGAGTCAAGCTTAACGCTTTCATTCAATGATACAAATTGAATTAGTTGAATCATTGAATAATTTATTCAATGAAGCAAACCATATTCTTGGTTCAATGGAACAACCGGAACTCACTTACTTAGTGAACCACACTGCACAGGTTCATTTGATGAAAGTGGCGGCACTTATCAATTGAATGAGTAGAGGTACCCACATTGGTTCAGTGCCACAAGCAGAACGCATTGATTCAATAAAACAAATTGCACACACTTAGTTCATGAAGCAAACTGCATTTGTCAATTCAATGAATGCAGCTCCTCTCATTCATTCAATGACACAAGATTCACACCTTTTCTCAATCAAAGTGCACACTTTTACTCCATGAACCAAACTGCTCGTTTCACTTCAATGAGTAGAGCTTCTCTCATTCATTCAATATGTCAAGCTTAACATTTCATTCAATGATACAAATTGAATTAGTTGATCATTGAATCATTGATTTAATGAAAAAACCATATTCCTTGGTTCAATGGAACAAACCTAACTCACTTACTGAGTGAACCACACTGCACAGGTTCATTTGATGAAAGTGGCGGCACTTATCAATTGAATGAGTAGAGGTACCCACATTGGTTCAGTGCCACAAGCAGAACGCATTGATTCAATAAAACAAATTGCACACACTTAGTTCATGAAGCAAACTGCATTTGTCAATTCAATGAATTCAGCTCCTCTCATTCATTCAATGTCACAAGATTCACACCTTTTCTCAATCAAAGTGCACACTTTTACTCCATGAACCAAACTGCCCGTTTTACTTCAATGAGTAGAGCTTCTCTCATTCATTCAATGTGTCAAGCTTAACGCTTTCATTCAATGATACAAATTGAATTAGTTGTTCATTGAATAATTGATTCAATGAAGCAAACCATATTCCTTGGTTCAATGGAACAAACCTAACTCACTTAGATTAGATTAGATTACATTAGATTACATTACAGTGTGGAAACAGGCCCTTCGGCCCAACATCTCACACCGACCCGCCGATGCGCAACCCACCCATACCCCTACATTTACCCCTTT
>NW_025195380.1:0-4405 GCF_004010195.1 Chiloscyllium plagiosum
TTATTTAAGCTAAAGTATATTAAATGTCAGCTGAGAGTTATCACTGGGCGAAACATGCCAAAGGACAATTATTAGTTTCATTTGCAATTCTCTGTTTAAACACGGAAACCTTTCGCAAACTTCGGCGATATCTCAGGTCAAAGGCAAGGAGAGTTTGCATGAAGGCACAGGTATTTCTACCTTGTACCTATCTTCAGTCATATTTTGCTGTTCTCTTTTTGTTTTCATTCATGTAAGATATCAAGAAGCAATTTAAGATTTTAATTAGTGAATCACAGGTATTTCTAAGAGAAAGAGAAGAGATTAAATGCTTCTGGTGTTACGCCACGAGATTTGATTAAATGATGACCCGAGGCAGTAGCGATCCTGTTGTAAATTTGCTCTTTGTTGTGAGGTCACAAACAGTGGGCTAAGACTAGTACTATTAACTTAAATAAGGATAAATATGAAGGTATAAAATCAAAACTAATTAAAATGAGTTGGTAAATCATTCAAAGGAATAATTAGTAACGGTGTAATAATTATTAACGCCAAAAACGAGATTCCTGGATAGAATGTTGTTTCCCTGGAGCTCGGGTCAGGGATGCCACCGATCGGTTGCAGAGCATTCTGAAAGTGGAGCGTGAACAGCCACTTATCGTGGTGCATATAGGCACCAATGATATAAGTAAAAATTGTGATGAGGTCCTGAAAGCAGAACTCAGGGAGCCAAGAGAGAAGTTAAAGAAGAGGACCTCGAAGGTAGTGATCTCAGGATTGCTACAAATCCCACGTACTGGCCAGGATAAAAATGAAAGAATAGGCAGCATGAATACGTGGCTTGAGAGACGGTGATGCAGGGAGAGGTTCAGATTTGTCGGACATTGGGACCAGATCTCGGAAAAGTAGGACTATTACAAATTCCGGTCTACACCTGAACCAGTCAGAAACGAATGTCCTTTGGGGAGTTTTTATTACTGCTGGTGAGGAGGCTTTAAACTAATGTGGCAGGAGCTGGGAACAACAAGAGAAGACGAGTAGACCGTGAGGTGGAAACTACAGACTGTAAGGATCATGAAGACGAGTAGACCGTGAGGTGGAAACTACAGACTGTAAGGACCATTACCAAGGGGCAGAGTAGGCAGAGAGCAAATGAATGCAAAAGAACTGGCAGGTTGAAGGGCACACACTTTAATGCAGGGAGCATAGTGAGTAAGGCAGATGAACGTAGGGCTTGGATTGGTGCCTGGGAATATGACGTTATTACGATCACTGAGAATTGGTTGAAGAAAGGGCATGATTGTCTACTAAATGTTCCAGGATATAGATGATTGAGACAGGACAGGAAGGGAAGTAAAAATTGCGGGGTGAGGGGGTGGGGAGGATTGCTTTACTGGATAGGTATGATATCATGTTTGTGCTAAACGAGGACACTGATGAGGACTTGAGCAGTGAGGCATTATGTGTAGAGCTGAGGAATAAGAAGGGTGCAGTTCCATTTTGTGGGATGAACTACAGGCTCCCCAACAGTGACTATGAGGTAGAAGAACAAATAGGTAAACAGATCATGGAAAAATGTAGAGACAATAGTTGATGGTGAAGTGAGATTTTAATTGTCTCAACATTGACTGGGATACACTTAGTGGCAGAGGTCTGGATGGCCACAATTTGAAGGAGCATCCAGTAAAGGTTTCTAGAGCAGTATGTCAATACTCCAATGCGGGTAGAGGCCATATTAGACCTGATGTTGGGGAAAGAGCCAGGCCAGGTGGTAGCCGTTGCAGTGGGGGATTTCTCTGGGAACAGTGACCACAATTCTGTAAGTTCTAAAATACTGGTAGACAAAGATGAGAGTTGCCCTCAGGGAAGAGTACTAAACTTGGCCCATGCCAATTATATCAAAACTCGGCAGGGGCTGTGAAATGTGGATTGGAAGTCGAGATTTGAAGGGAAGTCCACATTTGACATGTGGGAGGCTTTCAAAGGTAAGTTGAAGATAGTGCAGGACAGACATGTCCCTTTGAAAACAAGGGATAGGAAACGCAAGATTCGTGAACCTTGGATGACAGTAGTAATTGTGCGACGAGCCAAGAGAAAAAAGAAAGTGGACATAAAGTTCAGGCAACTAAGAACGGAATGGGCCTTGGTGGAATATCAAGAGAGCAGAACCAATTTTAAATGAGGAATGAAGTGAGCTAAAAGGGGTCATGAAATAACTTTAGTGAACAGAATTATGAAAATCCCAAGGTATTTTATTCATATATTAGAAGCAAAAGGGTAACTAGAGAAAGTGTTGGTCCTCTAAAGGATAAGGAAGGAAGGTTGAGTGTTGAACCTGAGAAAATGGGTGAGATTCTCAATGATTACTGTGCATCAGTGTTCACTGAGGAGACGGACATGTTGAATGTTGATGTTAGAGATAGAAGCTTGTTACTCTGGATCGCATTGACATTAGGGGGAAGATTCGTTGGGTAGCCTAAATGGTGTTAAGGTGGATAAAGCACCAGGAGAGGAGGGATCTATCCCAGGTTGTTGAGGGAGGCGAGAAAATAGCTGGGGCCCTGACAGATATCTTGGTAGCATCCTTAAACACAGGTGAGGTGCTGGTGGACTGGAGGGTTGCTCCTGTTGTTTCTCCTGCACAAGAAGGGTAGTAGGGATATTTCAGACCAGTGAGCTTGATGTCAATGCTGGGAAAATTGCTATGAATGTACTGAGGGATGAAATCCATTTATCTTTGGAAAGAAATGGGTTTATCAGTGATAGACAATGTGGTATTCTGTGGGGGAGATTGTGCCTTACCAATTTAATAGAGTTGTTGAGGAAGTGACCAAATTCATAGATGAAGGAAAGGCTGTAGATGTCATATACGTGGACTTTAGTAAGGGGTTTGATCAAGTTTCCACTGGTAAACTAATGGCGAAAGTGAAGTCACATGGTGTGCATGGTGTTCTAGCTAGGTGGATAAAGAACTGGTTGAGCAACAGGAGACAGGGAGCAATAGTTGAAGGAAGCTTCTCGAAATGGAGAAAGTTGGTCAGTGGTCTTCCACAGGGATCAGTGCTGGGGCCACTGTTGTTTGTGATATACAAAATGATCTGGAAGAGGGCATTGCTGTTCCGATCAGTAAGTTGCAAATGACTGGAAGATTGGTAGAGTAGCAGAAAGCATAGGGGACTGTCAAAGAATACAGAAGAATACAGTTATACTGGAGAGGTGGGTGGAGATGTGACAGTTGGAGTTTAATCCAGGCAAATGTGAGGTGATGCATTTTGGCAAGTCTAATTCTAGAACAACCTATACTGAAAACGGAAGAGTCTTGGGGAAAATTGATGATCAGGGAGATCTGGGAGTTAGGTCCATTGTACCCTGAAGGTGGCTGCACAGGTGGATAGAGTTGTCAAGAAGGCATATAAATTGCTTGCCTTCATCGGCTGGGGCATTGAGTATAAAAGCTGGTAGGCCTTATTAAAATTGTACAAAACTTTGCTTCGGCCGTGTTTAGAATGCAGTGTACAGTTCTAGTCGCCACATTACCAAAAGGATGTGGACACTTTGTAAAGGGACGTTGCCTGGTAGAATAAGTTGAAGTTGTTTTCTTTAGAGAACAGAAGATCGGGGCGGGGGCGGTACCTGATTGTGATCTACAAAATAATGAAAAGTGTACTCACGGTGGATAGAGATAAGTTTTTTCCCAGGGTGAGGGATTCAATAACGAGACATCACGCATTCAAGGTGAGAGGTGAAACGTTTAATGGGGATACACGCGGGAAGTCCTTTACACAGAGTGTGCTACGTGCCTGGAAGGCGTTGACAGCAGAGGTAGTAAAGGCAGGCACGGTAGATTCATTTACGGTGGGTCTGAACAGATACATGAGTAGGACACAGATTCTTAGGAATTGAGCGATAGGTTTAGATAGTGAATTTGGATCAGCACAGGCTTGGAGGGCGGAAGGGCCTGTTCCTGGGCTGTTAATCTACTTTGTTCAATGTTCTTCCTTGTGTAATAATGGACATTAAAGTAGATATTTCAGAATATGCCGCAGGGATCATTTCTGCAGTGTAAGAAAA
This sequence comes from Chiloscyllium plagiosum, assembly GCF_004010195.1. Classification (NCBI taxonomy): domain Eukaryota; kingdom Metazoa; phylum Chordata; class Chondrichthyes; order Orectolobiformes; family Hemiscylliidae; genus Chiloscyllium; species Chiloscyllium plagiosum. The sequence goes on from NW_025195380.1 coordinate 4,051, forward strand.
TAAACCCCAAAGAAAACAATCACAATCTATGTTTCAAAATAAAATATCGGCACCAAACTGAACATAACTCTATGTTATTGCACACTGATAGGGGGTAGTCCAGAAGATTTGACAGATATAGGAAAGTGGAAGTATATAAGTTTAATAAGGAAACAAGTATCAGACTAAAAGTTAGGGTTGGCTAGTTAGATTAAATAGACAGAGTTATTATTAACATGTTTTAAAATATAATTAACAATATGGACGTTGGTGTTGGGGACATCGAGTCAGTGAAACTCGCAACAAAAAGGCAATGGTCAATTCATAATATAGGTACATTGCGACAGTCCTCTACATCAGAAATAGGTGGAAAATC
>NW_025195381.1:0-1113 GCF_004010195.1 Chiloscyllium plagiosum
ACATTGACTCTCCTGCTCCTGTGAGACTGCTTGACCTGCTGTGCTTTTTGCCTCTCCACATTTTATCAACTTTGTCTTTCCAGCATCTCCGGCTTTGTTTGCTCAAGATAACCCTTTTTAGCTCTCTTCATTCCTCATTTCAGATTGGTCCTACATTCCTGATATACTTCCAAAACTTTGTCTGTCTGTCTTCAGTCGCCTAGACCTTCTGTATTCTTCATTTTTCCTCTTAGCTAGTTTCATAATTTCACCTGTCACCCATGTTTCCCTAATCCTGCCACTTTTAGCCCGTATTTTCACAGGAGCATGTCTCTCCTGCAATCTAATCAACAACAACAATCTGCCATTCCTAGATGTCACAGTAGAACCGACACCCAATTGGGAACTTCAAACGTGTATCGACAGGAAAACAACACGCATGGACCAAATACTGAACAATGGAAGCAAACGTCTTATGACCCAAAATGAAGCTGCATTAGCCCATTATTTCAATGAGCCGCCACACACCGAGGAACTACGAAGAGCAGAAGAGAATTCCTATTCAGTGCATTTAAAAAGAATGGGTACCCAATAAACACAGTTCACTGCCTCCTCAGCAACAAACCCAAACAAGCAGACACAACACGCCCAGAAATCCTCACCACTTTCCCCTGCATTACAGAGATCTCTAAAATTATTTCCAGGCTACTCAGACCTCTTGGTATCATTGTAGCCCACAAACCTACCAACACAGTTAAACAGTGGATAATGAACTTAAAAGATTCCGTACAAACATCCAACAAAATGAATGCCATTTACAAAATACCTTGCAAGGACTGTAGTAAACACTACATTGGACAAACAGGCAGAAAGTTAGCTACAAAGCTAAAATTCACCCTGCTGTCTCTATATTAAACCACTCCCCAACAAAGCTAATATAAACCCTGCTGCCTCTCCAATAAACTACTCTCCATCAAAACTAAAAATAAACCTGCTGCCTCTGCAGTAAACTACTCCCTAACAAAGTGGATAATAACCCTGCTGCACCATTCATAAGTTTCTCCCTAACAAAACTAATAGTAACCCTGCCGCCTCGAGACTAAAAAGCACCCAAACAAAACTAATAAGTCGGCT
>NW_025195381.1:3480-4405 GCF_004010195.1 Chiloscyllium plagiosum
GCAACAGGTTTAGATAGAGGATTTGGATTGGCGTGGGCTTCGAGGGCTGAAGGGCCTGTTCATGTGCTGTAATTTTCTTTGTTCTTTGCTCTTTGTTCTGATACCTGTAAACTTCTTCAGTCTCCACAACCTTCCATATCTCTGTTCGTTGCTCTAGTTTATACAATTGTCTTCTCTCTAAAATGCTCTTATCTTTGCCTTTCAGGTTGTCTGCCATTCTCGACCAACACCCAGCTCTATCTCTGGAATTTAATCCAGCCACCACTATCTCTGTAACTTCCTCTAGACCCTAAAGTCCTTTCACCCACTAATATTCTCGACCGGTGCTTAACTCTGTAACATCTTAGAATCCCTATACGATTTGCTATCTCTGTAACACACTGATTGTCCCTTTACCCCCACAATCACTGAATCACTCCTTGCATTTGTGACAAGGCAGGTGGAATGACAGCATTATCTGAAATGATGTGATATGATTGAACTGTCAATATGAAGGTTGCAGAATGACCATGGCTGGAAAGTGAACATAGAAAACATAAAAAAATACAGCACAGTACAGGCCGTTTGGCCATCGATGTTGCGCCGTTCCAAGCCCACCTAACCTACACTAGCCCACTATCCTCCATATGCCTATCCAATGCCCGCTTAAATGCCCATAAAGAGGGAGAGTCCACCACTGCTACTGGCAGGGCATTCCATGAACTCACGACTCACTGAGTAAAGAATCTACCCCTAACATCTGTCCTATACCTACCACCCCTTAATTTAAAGCTATGCCCCCTCGTAATAGCTGACTCCATACGTGGAAAAAAACTTCTCATGGTCAACCCTAGCTAAACCCCTAATCATCTTGTACACCTCTATCAAGTCACCCCTAAACCTTCTTTTCTCAAATGAAAACAGCCCCAAGTGCCTTAGCCTTTCC
>NW_025195382.1:0-4406 GCF_004010195.1 Chiloscyllium plagiosum
ATACAGGTGGATCGAAGTTTGGAAGAGTTTAGAATTATCAAGGGACATTCTGGGTGGAGGAGGTTGCAATTGAGAGCTTGCAGAAAACAAAAAAAAAACAAATCTTGCAATGGCACTGCAGGGGAATTATGAGATGAGGTTCTACTGAAAAGGATGTTACTACTCTGGGAGGATTTCTCAGTGTTGCAGCAACTGGAAAAGTGTTTCGAGATAATGAAACTTGTAGTGGCTAATAAAGGTTAAAGCTATGTGGGAAGTTTTAACATTTGCTGGAGGTTTCAGAGACGGGGAGGCATGGAGGCCTTTTCTCAGATAGGGCGGGCATTAGAATGTGTAGGTTATAGATATATAAAACTGTTTAGGGACAGACGGTGGTAACAGAATTAGGAGCACTGTGGAGACAAGAAGATGTTACCCAATGGTTAGGCATTGGTGTAGGCTGCACCACAGCGAAGATTGCAAGGGCTGGAGGAAGTAGAAGAGATATGCAGAGTTGTAGGTGCTGTAGAACGTTTCATATATAATACACACGTATTGGCTGGAAGAGGTTATGGAAATAATGAGATTTGTCAGGGCTGGAGGGTGTTCGTGGCATGAGTGGTGGTGTGGACTGGGCGGGGTACAAAAATTTGTAGGTTTCTGCAGATCGGAGTAGTTACAGATAAAGAGAGAGCGGTAACAACTTGACCTTTATAACAGTAAGAAGGATGGTTGTTGAGACTAGAGGAGATTTCAGAGAAAGGAGGTATATATAGACTTTATGTGTTGTAGAGATAAGAGGGCTTCATTGGTTAATGTGCGATTTAGAGATAGGAATATATCGTCCAGTATCGATGAGATTACAGAGATAGGACATTATTGGAGTTGGAGAGCTCGGAAGACATCACACCGAATCACACTGACCTTATAGCAGAGAAGGGTGCGGTTTTGCCCATCATGTTTGTTACCAGCTCCTCAACTGAACTCATGACTGAGTAATAATCTCCTGCGTTCCCCATATCTTTACACATTAGTTGTAATCACAATAATTATCCAATCCTCTCTTGAATGGTTCAATTGAACAGGAATCTAGAACACATCCAAGTGTATACTAACTATTTGTTGAGTGAAAATGTTCTTACCTACATCAATATTTCTTATTTTGCATATCACCTGAAATTTGTGCACTCTCATTTTCTAGCCTTGATGAACGGGAGCAGATTTATTCGCTATATTGAAAACCGCTACCAGATCTCTTCTTAGTCACCTTCTCTCCAACGTTTTCAGGCTGATTCCATAGCTCAAATTTCTCATCTGCGGAGTAATTCTTCTCCATTTTGACAGAGCGGCGAGAAGAGTAGCTGAGGTGAAGCGATGGCTGCCGGGAAGGTAAGGGCTTAATATATATTTGGGCAGTGGTAAAGCCCGAGATACTAAACGTGTAGTATCTCCCTACAGCTCCTTGCTCTAATTGGAAGAAAAATATACTGTAAGTTAGGCATTTATTGATTTCTTAGCTTTCTTTGTAATATATTTAAGTGCATTGTTTGGTTTTACTTCGCTCATATAAAGCTAATCTTACAATGGCAGGGGACCTCAGACACGTGGCATGTGCCTCTTGCTTGATGTGGGAGCTTAAGAACTTGTCTGACGTTCCTGACTCATACAATTGCAAGAAGTGTGTCCAGCTGCAGCTCCTAATTGATTGCAAGCAGGCTCTGGAGCTGCGGATGGAGTCACTGTGGAGCACCCGCAATGCTGAGGAGGTCGTGGATAGCACGTTGAGTGAACTGGTCGAACCACAAGTTAGGATAGCTGAGGGAGACAGTGAATGATTGACCAAAGACTGAAAAAGAGGAGGAAGGCAGTACAGGAGTCCCCTGCGGTCATCACGCTCCAGAACAGGTATACCACTTTGGAAAATGATGGTGTAGGTACAGGAGAATTTTTCATCTATAATGAACACTGTAGTGGCTGGAAGAGGTTATGGAAATAATGAGGTAACCAGGGAAGGCCAGCAGTTGTCACGATCATGGCACCGTGGCGGGCACTGCTTTTTAGAAGGGCTATAGTCACAGGAGATTCAATAGTGAGGGGAGTAGAGAGGCGGTTCTGGGGCTGAAAACGGGAATCCCGGATGGCATATTGCCTCGCAGGTGCTCGGGTTAGGGATGTCACCGATTGGCTGCAGAGCATTCTAAAAAGGGAGGATGAACAGCCTGTTGTCTTGGTGCATATAAGCATCAATGATGTTAGTAGAACACGAGAGGAGATCCTGAAAGAAGAATTCTTGGAATTAGGAGAGAAGTTAAAGAGGAGGACCTCAAAGGTAGTGATCTCGGGATTACTACCAGTGCCACGTGCAAGCCAGTGTAGAAATGAAAAAAAAGGCAGGATGAACACGTGGCTTGAGAGATTGTGTAAGAGGTAGGGGTTCAGATTTGTTGGGCGTTGGGACCAGTTCTGGGGAATGTGGGACTATTAGAAAGTGGACGGTCTATATCTGAACCAGACCGAAACCAATGTCTTTGGGAGAGTTTTTGCTACTACTGTTGGGGAGGTTTGAAACTAATTTGGCAGGAGACTGGCAACTGGAAGAGAAAACAAGTAGGTAGCGTGGTGGAGACTGTGGGAATTATGAAGATAACATTAATAAAGGGAAGAGTAGGCAGAGAGCAGATGAGCGCAAAAAATAAGACTAGTGGCCTGAAATGTATCTACTGTAATGCAAAGAATATAGTGTGTAAGGCAGATGAACTTAGTGCTTGGATTTCTGCCTTAGAGTACATCGTTATTGCAATCACAGAAACACGGTTGAAGGCAGAGTATGATGCCTGACAACTAAATGTTCCAGGACATAGACGCTTCAGATAGGACAGGGAGGGAAGTAAAAGGGGAGGTGGAGTTGCATTGCTGGTCAGAGACGACATCGCGGCTGTGCTAACGGCGGACACTATGGAGAAAATTGTTAGTGAGGCATGATGGGTGGAGCTAAGGAATATGAAGTGTGCAGTTACATTATTCGGGCTATATTACAGGCCTCCCAACAGTGAGCGTGAGGTTGAAGAACAAGTAGGTAAACAGATTATGGAAAGTTGTAGAGGCAATAGGATAGTGGTGATGGGAGGTTTTAATTTTCCCAACATTGACTGGGATACACTTAGCGTCAGTGGCCTGGATGGGGGTAGAATTTGTAAGAAGCGTCCAGGAAAGTTTTCTAGAACAAAATGTCAATAATCCGAAGAGGGAAGGGGCCACATTGGACCTGGTGCTGGGGAACGAGCCATGGAAGGTGGGAGAAGTTGCAGTGGGGGATTTATTTGGCAATAGTGACCACAATTCTGTAAGTTTTAGAATACTCATAGATAAAGAAGAGATTGGTCCGATGAGAAGAGTACAAACCTGGGCCAAGGCCAATTATAACAAAATTAGGCAGCAACTCGAAAATGTGGATTGGACACAGCTATTTGAAGGGAATTCCACATTTGAGATGTGGGAGGATTTCAAAGGTAGGTTAAAGTTAGTGCAGAATCGGCATGTCCCGCTGAAGGCAAACGATAAGAGGACAAGATTTATGAACTGTGGATGACAGGAGTAATTGCACGACGAGCGAAGAGGAAAAGGGAAGCGTACATAATTTCGAGGCAATAAGAACAGAACGGACCCTGGAGTAATATTGGAAGAGTAGGATATGTCTTAAACGTGGAATCAAGCAGACGTAGAAGGGTCATGAAGTAGCTTCAGCAAGCAGAATTAAGGAGAATCCCAAAGCATGTTATTCTTATATGAGAAGCAAACGGGTAACTATAGAAATGATTTTTCCACTAAAGGATAATGAAGGAAGGCTGTGTGTCGAACTGAGTGAATGGGTGAGGAGAATCGATGTTTCAGGCATCAGACCTTCAACAGGAATAACGGTTCATGGCAGAAACGTCGATTCAACTGCTCCTCGGATGCTGCCTGACACTTTTCCAGCAATACATTCTCGACTCTGACTTCCAACATCTGCAGTTCACGCTTTCCCTTTGGAGTTACTTTGAGTCAGGGCCTTGGCCTAACCATCTTCACCTGTTTTGTCAATGACTTTCTTTTCAGAATTGGGAATGTTGCTTGACAGTTGGACAGCATTAAGCATAATTTTCTACTGCTCAGATACTGAAGTCGCACAAATGCATATGTTCAAGTTGTAAGTTTGCGAGCTGAGCTGGTAGATGTGTTCTCACTGACAACAAATTTAGAGCCGGAATCTCAACCTGCACTAAAGTACTTCTCAAATATCGTATATTAATATGTAACAGCACCTGGGGAGCATAGAAAATTTGCGCAAGTTGCAGTAACAGTCATATCATATATATGACGGGCAATGATATCTTTCACAAATACAATCTGAGTAGCCCTTTTTTGACATTCAACACCAAATCCATTCT
>NW_025195383.1:0-4406 GCF_004010195.1 Chiloscyllium plagiosum
AATTGTCTTTTGCTCTCACGGTGGACAGCATGCTCAAAGGCTCCCAGCACCATCTTTCCAATCTAAGCAATTCGTGGATTTTTGTGTGGAACTGGGGCTGGTGGATGTATGGAGGCAGATCTACCTCATAAATAGGGATTTTACTTTCTTCTTTAACCCGCAGAAATACAACGCCAGTGTTGATCTCTTCCTCACCTTGCAGCAATCTTCGATTCAGTGGTTTCTGTACAATTAGGAATATTGCCAATTCTGACCATGCGCAGCATACTTACTGGTTAAGATTAAGGGCAATATAGCGGGTTCGAGACACTGGCGAATCCCTTTATTCTTAAGGATAGTAAGTACATTGAGTATTTCTGTAATGAATTCAGATCTTTCTTAGCCATTAATTCAGATTCAACCAGTAACACATCCATTCTATGGAAAATTGCTGAGGCTTATGCCAAAGGAATAATTCCTTAGGATGCGGCAGAAGCTGGAGCAGGAACACATGCTTCAGACATGGTTGAAGGCAGCCGAGAGGGCATACTGTGGTCGACCCTCGGTGGCTAGGCTGCAGAGGATCACAACGCTTCGGTCTGCAGTGAATTCCATGCTCACACAGACAGCCAAGGAGGATCGTACTTTTGTACTTTTGCAAAACAAAGGCTGTTTGAGCATGGTGATAAACCGGGTAAGTATTTAGCATATCTTGCAATGCAAAAGAGAGCCCCAAAGCCATTACCTCAATTAGGGAAGGTACTGGGACCCTTTCAGGCGATACCATAAAGATTAAAGCAGCATTTCGGAGATTTTACTCTGAATTATATCAGACTGAGCATTATGAGGATAGATGGATTAAGATGGAATCTTTCTTCAAGAACTTGGACCTTCCAGAGGTAACCCCCAAATAAGCGTCTTGCCTTAATGCACCATTGCCAGTGCTGGAGGGTGTAAAACAGCTTCCAGGCGGAAAGGCGCCCGGTCCTGACGGATGTCCACGTGAGTTTTATGAGGAATTTATAAACCTGTTGTCAGAGCCGATGCTTACTATGTTCGTCACTCACACAGTCACGACTGCGTCCCACCATCCTAAGGAGAGGCTCTTATCTCTCTTATTTTTAAGAAAAGGAAGACACCAAAAGATTGTGCTTCCTATAGGTCCATCTCACTTCTAAATGTTGATTTCAAAATTCTGTCTGAGTCCCTTACATTAAGGATGGAAACTATTTATCCTTCCATTGTCGAAGTATAACAAACCGGCTTCTAAAAGGCTCCAGATATTCCAACAATGTTAGGAGATTACTCAATATGATCCAAGTGTGCCAACAGCAAATTATTCAGGTATTAATGATCTCTTTCGATGCAGAGAAGGCATTTGCTTGGGTTGAGTAGCTGTATCTCTTCTATACGTTAGAATGGTTTGGTCTCGGCAACGTTTTTGTCAAGTGGGTGAGGGTCCTTGAAAGTGACCCTCTGTGTAGAATCCTGTAAAACTAATATTTCTAGAGGCAATAGACAAGGTTGTTGACGCCAGTTTTGTTTACGATGGTGATTGAGCCACTGAGGAAGACCATCTGCAGGGACCCCCACATATCTGCTCCAGAAGTGGGATAGAAGTCACGTAAGATTAAATTGTCTGCAGATGATGGTCTTAAATTTTTGTTAAATCCCACAGTTTTGGTACCTCACCTCATGCAATGCATCAGTTCGTTTGGTGCCTTTTCCGGCTATACCATTGATTTTACAAAGTCGGAGGCCATGCTTCTGGGCGAACTCAGGGAATTACCTGATGCCGTGGGAGACTCCTGATTTCCTTTTCAATGGTCCCAGGGGGAAATGGGGATGTTCCCTATTTAGGTATATTCATTAATCCTATTTTTGAATTTATATTTAACGTGGGATTTGTCCATTTGTTTTACAAAATTAAACAAGACCTTCGAAAACTGGAGGCACTTCCAATATCCTGGCTGGGTCAGATAGCTCTTATTAACATGAATTCCCTCCCTTGTTTGCTATACCCCGTGTGAACGCTTTCTTTGATGTTTCCCAGACAGACATTGAGGAGACTAAATGGATGATGTTGCTCTGATTTGTCACCATAACCGGCCCCTTACCAAGTTAACCAAATTACAACGACCCCACAGTTTGTGGGGAGTAGATCTCCCGGATATTAAAAAGTTATCAATTAAGATCTTCTTTACCCGATGTTAGTGAGGCTTCGGCGTTAATATGGTTAGTTATTGAAGCTTCTCAGGCAAAGTGCTCCCTTATTAGGCTGCTACTCATAGACAAAATGAGGACAGTTATGAAGTATTACCATTTCCCAATAAATATCAATAATTTTAAAGTAGGGAGGGCAATGTGTCTGATCTAGAGCAATATAGCCAAACCTCATTTCTTACCCCAAAACGTGGTGTACCATGTTTCCGACTGGGGATACTGGATTCCATGTTTAAACTATGGACAACTCGTGGGTGTATATTGCTTTGATGGTTTATCTGAGGGAGAAACAAGGCTGTTCTTTCATCAAATAAGTCGTAACTATAGACTACCGAGTAGAGATCTCTTCTGTTTTCTTTTTATCAGATCAGAGATGTTATTCAGAAAAGAACCACGCTTTTAACAGACCCGTACAGATCCGATACAAAGAAGAGGGTGCTTATTGCTAAGAACACACTCTCTGTCAGTACCCTTTATCATTTGTTGGAGAGTGGCCCCTTAGACCAGACTTTGTGCCTTTCTGATGTCTGCAAATAGTTTTGGGGGTTCAGGTCTCTTCGGACACGGGGGGGGGGGGGGGGGGGGGTATATTTGTGAAAATGCAAGAAGTATTTCGATCTGTAAGAAGACTCTTACCCTGGAGTTGAAGACTCTTTATAGAGTCTATCTGGCCCCAGATACTCTCTCAAATTCAAGGTGGGAGTATGTCTTAAATACAAAATGACTATGGACACTTTTACTCATTGCTTGTTGACCTTCCACCGGCGGTATAGGAGCGGTGTGTTCGCTGGGATGGAGAAGATCTTGCAGACAGAATTGGAGATGGGTCAGGTTTCCCTTTTCCTGGGCCTGCCCAGTCTACTTTATACAGATGTGCATAGAAAGAAATACTGCAATACCCTCACTCTCTGAGTTCAGAATACAAAAGATTCTGTTGTGTTGGGTGTCTGAAAACCCCCTGGGTCTGTTGGGTTGTCGTAACCTCGTCATGGAGCATAGCCCTTTGGACTTTTTAAAGATATGTTGCACCATAAAATAGAGGATTTTTATAAGGCATGGCGGCCCTTTTTGAATTAACCAAGATACAGGCTGATCTGCCACTCTAATAAGGACTTTTATGTAGCTATGACGAACTTGACTAATGAATCTAATGTTCAGAGAGGAAGAATTACAAACAAATGACCATTTATTAGTTAATGCTCTTGGAGTTTGAGAGCTATAGTTTTGTTACACTGAGTTCTACTATTCGTTTTTTTATTTTTTTATTTCTCTTCGGTCCGTTGATTTACCTTTTCTTATGTACATGCCACATGGGTGTAATTGTGTTCAATTTGCATTGTTTTTTGAGTTGGGTACTTATTGGTTCATTGAAGCATTAAAAAGATTTTCTCTGAATAAAAATATTTTTGAAAAAATTAAAATGTTAACATGGATAGAATAGAGTCCCAAAGGACCACTTTCTCATTAGTGAGACCACAAATTATGGTTTATTTTAAGGGTTATCACACCTCGGGTGACAGGGTGATGTTGAGAGGGTGTGCCCTTCGTGGCAACCTCCGTCTGTGTGGGGAATTGAACATGCGCCCTTGGCTTTACTCTTCATCAAAAGCCAGCTATCCAGCCAACAGATTATGAGACTGTGTAACTGTTTCTTGACAGAAATTGCCAAAGTCAAAGTGAAATATAAACTTTGATAAGAAGGAAAAAGAAAGGTTCAATTCAGATAACGGTCAAGATAATGGCTGAGGAAAACAAAATCTCCGCTGGAAATTCTAATTTATAACGAGAGAGTTGACTGGATGCTGACTTTGGTTGAATAAGTTGACCCAAGCAAAATAACCAGAATTACTAATTTTATAACTATAAAATATGAGTACATTTTTGATTGGTCTGTGTGAAGCATGCTAACCATTGTATGAAAGTAAAAAGCTGATGGAACATATTTTTTGGAGGGTTGGTCCCCGTGGGAAATGCCTGCCAAACACATGCTTGAAGAAACCCAGGGTAGAAACTGCGTGAGTGTCGTCTGGTTTGTGACAGGAAACCAGTGGGCTGAATGATTGAAAGTTCCTGCAACGTGAAGCTCAGGAGGCAGTCAGATCACCACCGATCTTATTAAATGGTACAGCACATTTGAAGGGCTGAATGGACTAATTATGGATTTTAATTGGATATGATTTAAAAAAAAAACACTCTGTTCCTTC
>NW_025195384.1:0-4406 GCF_004010195.1 Chiloscyllium plagiosum
GTGATGAGCCTTTGTCTGTTCCCAAGTTCTACGATTGCATTTTTAAAAAGCGTTTACTGAGCTAAGGAGCTACCATCTGAGGGTATATTGGTAGGTGGCAACCAGCAGAGGAATTCCTTTCCCACATTTGACTTGATGCCATGAAACTGAATAGAGTTTCGAATTAATGCTGTGAACTATTGGACCATTCCTTTCTGACTGCACACCAATGTGTCACCACCTCTGAGGGAACTGCCCTGCTGGTGGGGAAGATCATAAGTAGCGTCATGATGGGGGAGTCTGGAATCTGTGAGGCATGATTATGTGAATATGACAGCATCATAAATTGATATAAGTCCAGCATAATAGTCAGAATTGGAAGGCTGGAATTGGCATGATGTGCTATTGTGGCATCTGATGCCCAGATTCTGGTCAGCACGGTGGCCCCGTAGTTAGCACTGCTGCTTCACACCGTCGGGGGCCCAGGTTTGATTCCCGCCTCGGGTGACTGTCCGTGTGGAGTTTGCATGTTCTCCCAGTGTCTGCATGGGTTTTCTCCGGGTGCCCCGGTTTCCTCCCACAGTCCTAAGATGTGCAGGTCAGGTGAATTGGTCACGCTAAATTGCCTGTAGTGTTAGCTGCACGAGTGAGAGGAAAATGGATTATGGTGGGTTACTCTTCAGAGGGACAGATTGGGCTGAAGGGCCTGTATCCATACTGTACGGGAATCTAATCATAATGCATACCAGATGATCAGTCCTGTTTTATTCCTCATTAATATTTGTGTCCTGATACCATGCAGCTGTATTCACAATTATTTCAGTGGTCAATTCAGTGTTAACCACATTGCAATGATTCTGGGCCACTGTAGGTTAGACTGGCTGAAGACAGCATATTTCTTACTTTGAGGGACAACTATGCAATAGATAGATTTTCACAGCAATCGAATAGTACAGCAGCAATGGCCGGAGTTTCTGGGTCTAATTGAGGACACAGTACAGAGTTACATCCCAAAGAAAAGAAGGATTACCTGGGGTGGGGGGCAGAATTTGATAACGATGGCTGATGAAGGAAGTCAGGAAATGTATCACAGAAGAAGAGAGAGTATGAAGTGGGCAAAAGCACTGGGAAACCAGAAAATTGGGAAGACTATAAAAACAAGCAGAGGATAACAAAGAGAGAAATAAGGAATGAGCGGTTCAAAAATGAAGGTATGCTAGCCAGTAATATTAGAAATGACAGTAAAAGTTTCTTTCACTATGTAAACAAACAAGAGGCAAAAGTAGAGATTGGACCACTCCAAAACTGTTGCAGGAAGGCTAGTGGTGGAAGATAAGGAAATAGCTGAAGAACTTAATAAACACTTTGTTTCAGTCTTCACAGTGGAAGACATGAGTAATATCCCAACACTTAAGGACAGTCAATGGGCAGAGTTGAGTTTGGTGGCCATCACAAAGGATAAAGTATTTCAAAAGCTAAAAAGATTTAAAATTGTGAAATCTCCTGGCCCGGATGGGCTACATTCTAGAGTTCTGAGGGAAGTGGCTGAATAAATAGTGGAGGCGTTGCTCGTAATGTTTCAAAAATCACTGGAGTCAGGGAAAGTCCCAAATGATTGGAAAATCGTTGTTGTAACCCCCTTCTTCAAGAAAAGATCAAGTCAAAAGATAGAAAATTACGGGCTGATTAGCCTCACCTTGTGTGTCGGTAAAATTCTAGAATCCATCATTTAGGATGAGCTTTCTAAATTGTTGGAAGTGCAGGGTCGAATTAGAACAAGTCAGCATGGATTTAATAAGGGGTGGTCGTGCCTGACAAACCTGTTAGAATTCTTTGAAGGGGTAACAAGTAGGTTCGACCAGGGAAACCAAGTGGATGTTATCTACCCGGATTTCTAAAGGCCTTTGATAAGGTACCTCACCGGAGGCAGTTGAGTAAGGTGAGGGTCCATAGTGTTAGAGGTGAGCGATTGACATGGATTGAGGATTGGCTGTCTGACAGAAGGCAGAGAGTCGGGATAAAATTTTCTTTTTTGGAATGGCAGCTGGTGACAATTGTTGCCCCGCAGGGTTCAGTGTTGGGGGCGCAGCTGTTTGCTTTATATAACTGATCTGGGTGAAGAGACTGGGGGCATTCTACCGAAGTTCGCCGATGATAAGACTTTAGGCGGACAGGCAGGTAGTTCTGAGGAGGTGGGGTGGTTGCAGAAAGATTTAGACAGTTTAGCAGTCTGGTCCAATAAACGGTTAATGAAATTCAAAGTGAGAAAATACGAGGTCTTGCACTTTTGACAAAAAGAATACGGGCGTGGTCTGTTTTATAATCGGTGAGAATATTCACAAACCCAAAGTAAAAAAGGTTCTGGGAGTGCTGGTACAGGATTCTCCAAAGGTTGACTTGCAGGTTCAGAAAGTAAATGTAATGTTGCCATTTATTTCAAGAGGGTTGGAATGTAAATGCAGTGAGGTGCTACTAGACTTTATAAAGCTCTTCTTCGGTTCCATTTAGAATACTGTGTCCAGTCTTGAGCCCCAAGCATCAGAAAGGACATGCTGGCACGAGAGCATGTCCAGTGGAGATTCGCACGGAATATCCCTGGGATGGTAGGCCAAACATACGATGAACGGCTGAGGATCCTGGGATTGTATTCGAGTTCAGAAGATTGAGGAGAGATCTAATAGAAATTTACAAAGTAATGCATGGCTTAGAAAAGGTGGATGCTTTCTGTCATGTTGGGATAATAGGACTCGTGTGCACAGCCTTAGAATTAGAGGGGCTCAATTTAGAACGGATATGAGGAGACATTTCTTTAGCCAAAGAGTAGTGGGCCTGTGGAATTCACTGCTGCGGAGAGCAGTGGATCCAGGAGATTAAATGTCTTCAAGGCACAGATTGACAAAATCTTAATCGTGCAAGTAATTGAGGGATACGGGAGAGTGCAGGTCAGTGCTGTTGAAAAGTTCGTCAGTCGTGATTGAATGGTAGAGTGGACTGTTGGGCTAAATGTCCTTACTTCCACTCCTATTTCTTATGGTCTTATAGAATATCTTTGCAGTCAACATTTTTGGGACCAGCTTTTTATTCTAAATTTACGGATTAGTTGAATTTACCCTTAGCTGTTGTGCTGTTATTTGAATTTGTATCCCTCAAGTAACAGGCTCATACGTATAGATTGCACATCTAGTTACGTTGGCAGATATACACTCTTACGAAACAAGGTAGGGAGAATACCGTCTATTTACACAGCATGACTCACAATGAAGCATATTGAAAATTATTAAGGAAAAACAGGCAGGCAAACATATGGCACCTCAATGCTGAAATGCTGAAACAAAAATCATGAATTTCTCCAGAGTTGGTTGAACATCAAATCAGCAGTGACGGTTGCTCCGGAAAGAAACATTCAGATTAAAAGTTGCTTCGTGAGTGTTCTCGACAATTTGGGGTCTTGTCATGAACAATAGTGACTCTAGTAATTTAGTTAGAGTCTCTTAATGCAGCAACAAAGGCAAATCAAACTACACTGAATTGGTAAATCAGAAAACTTCATGACAATGTCCAAAATACCTGATTTGAATTGAGTTTAACATACAAATTACCCATGTTTTCGTTGTTTGAAATGAAAATATAGGATTGAAAATTAGATATGTAGCTTAGTCTATGAGGGAATATATTCATTTGAAACATTTAAATCCTACATCATTGTTCTTTTGTGCAACACAAGTCTACAGGGAACAGCCATTAATATCAATCAAATTGCCCAGGTGACCTTGAACAGCATTAAACAGTTGCTCATAAGTTTTTGCAGGTCACTAGATAATCCTCAAAATGCAGTGGGCACACTCCAATATTACCATTCGAATCGAGAAAGGATCCAGTTACTTATATAATAGTATTTTATGCTATGAACATGTTCAACTGTGTTTTACAGCCAATGATGAAAATTAGAAGTGTAGTCGTATAGTTTAATCTGTGTAGCAGCGAGTTTATGCCATCCATTCTCAGATGGGGATCTGAATGAAAATCAGAGCAGTCTATCAAATGGGTGAACACTTAACTGAAGGAACATTGTGGGAAAAAGTCATTAGCAACAACCAATAAAGAAATCATCTCCCACTGACACAATTGCCAGATTCTTTATGGTTATGCAAATAAAGTGATAATAAGAATGAGACTCTCTATGTAAGTGTTCAGTAAGTGCACGACTTGGTGTTATTGACACAAAATAAATTTCCTTGCTTTCACCTGATGCAGCAATCTACTTGTTGCTGTTTCGATGCTGCATTGCAAATTGCACATAATGCATACACTGAAATGATTCACTAGCACCGCCTGGTACTGTAAAAACAAGTTGGCATTCCTCAGTGCGTTAGTGTCTGGTGGGTTGCAAAAAACTTGACACAAAATTCAATTAAACTCTAAGTCTT
>NW_025195385.1:0-4406 GCF_004010195.1 Chiloscyllium plagiosum
GGTCCCTGGCACTGTGAGGCAGCAGTGCTAACCACTAAGCCACCATGCCACCCCAAGGAGAATCCTGAACTCAAACGCCTAAGCCCGTTCATGCTTCAGGTTTCGTAAGCCTTTCCATGTTTAGAAAATAGTTTACACCTCTTCTTCCTACCAAATTCCATCTGTCATTTTTTTGCCCACTTTCCCAGCATGTCCAAGTCCTTCTGCCGCCTCTCCATTTCCTCAACACCATCTGCCCCACCATCTGTCTTTGTGTCATTTGCAAATTTAGCAACAATTCCCTCAGTTCCTTTGTCCAGATCATTATTGTATAATGGGAATAGTTGAGATCCCAACACCGACCCTTGTGAAACTCCAGTAGTCACCAGCTGCCATCCACCCTCTGCCTTCTGCCAGTCAGCCAATCCTCTATCCATGCCAGTACCTTGCTCCTAACACCATGGACTCTTATTTATTTAACATCCTCCTGTGCGGCACCTTGTGAAATGTCTTTGGAAATTTACAAAGATCATGTCCACTGGCTTTTTTACTGACTTGTTCATTACATCCTCAAGGTATTCTAATAGATTGGTCACCCCTGAGGAAGCCATGTTGTCATGTACTTCCTAATACTCTGCAATCTCTCCCTTAATAATTGAATCGAAAATTTTAACAACGACTAAGGTCAGGCTAACCGTCTCATTCTGTCTTCTGCCTCCCTCTACTTATCCAGGGATGTTACGCTAGCTATTGTCCAGTCCTCTGGAACCCTCCCTGACTCCAGTGATTCCTGAACGATCACCATCAATACCTTGACAATCTCCACAGCTACCTCCTTCAGAACTCTGGGATGTAGTCCATCTGGTTTGGGTGATTTATCCACCTTGAGACCTTTCAGCTTCCCCAGCACCTTCTCCTTAGTGATAGCCACTACAGTCACCTTTGCCCCCTGACTCTCTTGAAATTCTGGTATACTGATAGTTTCTTCCACTGGGGAAAATGATCAGGCCATAAATGCCTTTAAGGAATGACTTTCTCATGTGCCCCCACTGTAAGGTTATGGAACGGTGCATTTTAATGTTCTTTAATATTTTTGTGGTTTAAGCACTGTGATAATGAATGATTTGGACTGATTCTTATGTTTTTGGGCTCAGTGCGAGTTGGATTTAATTTGATAGACAATTCTTACCACATGCTGAGTGGGTTTTTCTTTATATATCTTACTAAACTAGCTCCATTAATTGGCCCTCGTGGTGAGTATCTGATCCTGCTCTACCTTAACATGCTCCATTTTGTGAACAATTCACCATTCACTAAAGATCCCATAATTCACTGGTGCCAATGCCATCTTTAAAACAACAAAAACATCTCTTCTTCTGGAAGCTAAGGGAATTTGGCTTGTCCATAAAGACCCTCACCAACCTTTATGGATACATCACAGAAAACATTCTATCCGGGTGCATAGTGGCCTGGCATGACAACTGCTCTGCCCACAACCATAGGAAAATGCAGAAAGTTGTGACCATACATCAGACCATGACGCAAGCCAACCCCTTATTCATTGATTCCATCTACACTTCTCATCGCCGTGGAAAGGCACTTAATATCATCAAAGACCCCTCACACCCCAGTTATAATCTCTTCCAAACTCTTCCATCAGCCAGAAGATCCAAAAGCTTAAAACATGTACCAACAGGTTCAGGAACAGCTTCTTCCCTGCTGTTGTTAGATGGCTGAATGGACCTCACCAATTTCAAATCTAATGTTGATCTTGCTTTTGTACCACATCCTGTGCAGCCATAATTTTGTAAGCCTCATTCTGTTCGACCTGGACATCCTTGTATGTTATGGCATGCCTGCACTGCTAGGAAACAAGACTTTTCACCGTACTTAGTTATACATGACAACAATAAATCAAATCAAATCAAATCAAATCAAAAGCCTGGTGTGCATCCAGACTAGCAGTTAGTTGCAGCTGCCTTGCATGGTTGCTAACATTTTCTCCAAACACAGCAGACAAGGTGGAGATTGACACCCATCTTTACAGGCAGGGTCCTGGAGGTCCTGATGGAAAAAGTGGTGCACAGGCAGGATTTCCTTTTCCCTTAAGGACCAGCAGTAATCCACAACACCAGACCATGCTTGCCCACCTGAGGTTGCCACCCAGTCAGTACAATCCACAGGAAGGCACGCAATGAAGGAAGAAGCTCAATGTCCTTCTCCCCTCTGCCAGCAGGAGTGCCACAACCTTCTCTCTGATACCTCACATTCAGTCTGTCTCTAATATGATAGCACCTTCCACTGAGCCTCATTCACTACCACTGTCTCTATTGCCTGCAATGTCTTCCCTCACTCGCTGTTACCAACCCCAATCCACAATACTACTCCCTCTACACTGCTTACTCACTCGCTTAGGATACCTTCCCAACTGTACCAATGGGAATGGCTATGCCTTCCACTACCTTAATACCTGCCTCTCTTATTCCAGGAGAGAAACAGCCTAAATAAGGCAGGAGGAGTCAAGGCCAGTGGTGAGCTGCCTGACATTTGGTTCTTCATCCCTCATGAGGACATGATCCTGACTCTGACCACCCCAAGCAGGGACTGATATCGGGGGCTGCCTTTGACATACTGTGCCAGGACTAGCTGAGGGAGGACTGTCCACCTTGACTGGATTGAGGACTACTGATAAACATGGCCAGCAATTTCTTGCCAAATACTACATTGCAGCGGTAGTAATTTGAGCCTGGTATCTCTAGCTGTGAGGGTAATATAAGGCAGGAATACTGTGAGCATCCAGGTGTACTCAGTGATTAAATGCTAAGGCATCAAGTGGAGAGTCTGGAGCTGTAGCTTGTTGTATTGGCATGGATAGAACATTGGCTAATTATGAGAAAACATAGGGCTGGCATAAGGGAATTTCTTAGGATGGCAACTAGTGGAGCGCTACATAGGGATCAGTGCTGGGGCCACAATTATTTGCAATATATGGAGTTAGGCCACAGATCATCTATGATCTCACTGAAGGACAAGAGGCTCAATTGGCTAAATGGCCTACACCTATTGCTAGAAGACAGTAAGGACTGTGGATGCTGGAAGTCAGTGTCAATAGATGTGAAGCTGGAAGATCACAGTAGGCCAGATAGCATCCGAGAAACAGAAAAGCCAATGTTTCAGGCTGAAACCCTCCTTCAGGACACTACGCCTGTTCCTAATTTCCTAACATACATTAATGACTTGGATGAGGAAAGTGAATGTACAACTGCCAAGTTTGAGAATAACATAAAAAATAAGGGAAAGGCAATTGGTGAGGACGACACAAAGAGCCTGAAAAGGGAAATGGGTTGATCAAGAGGAGTGGGCTCAAACTGGAAAATGGAATACAGTGTGGGGGACCACTTTTAAAGGAGCTGCTTAGTCTTTAAATGGAGAAAGACTGCAAGAAGAAGGATTTGAGAGTTATTGAGTCATACAACATGGAAACACACCTTTTGGTCCACCTCATCCGTGCTGACTAGGAATCCCAATCGGACCAATCCTGTGCCAGCATTTGGCCCATAATCCCTCTAAACCATTCCTATTCATGTACCCGTCCAGATGCCTTTGCAAGATTACAATTGTGACCACTTTCATCACTGTCTCTGGCTGTTCGTTCTATACACACACCATCCTCTGCATGAAAAAGTTACCCCTCAGGTACTTTTTATATCTTGCCCGTCTCATCTAAACCCATGGCCTCTAGTTTTGGACTCTCCACTCATAGAAAAAAAGACCTTGGTTATTCACCCTATCCATGTCCCTCATGATTTTATAAATCTCTACAAAGTCACTCCTGAGCCTCGAACGCTCCAGAGAAAAAAGCCTCAGCCTCGTCAGCCTCTCCCGATAGCACAATACCTCCAGTGCTGGCATCATCCCTGTAAATCTTTTCAGCAACCTCTCAAATTTAACAACATCCTTCCAGAATTGTACACAGTATTCTAAAAGTGGCCTCACCAATAACCATAACATGAATTCTAACTTCTATACTCAATATTCTGCCAAATGCTTTCTTCACACTCTGACTTCCTGCAACTCCAGTTTCAAGGAATTATGCATCTGTGCCTCTAGGTTTCTTTGTTTGGCAACACTCCACAGGCCCTACCGTTAAGGGTATAAATCCTGCCCTGGCTTACCTTACCAAAATACAATACCACACATTTATCTAAATTAAACTCCATTTGCCACTCCTTGGCCCACTGGTCTATCTGTTCAAGGTCCTACTGTATTCTGAGATAATCTTCTGCACTATCACCGACACCATCTATGTTGGTGTTATCTGCAAACTTACTAGCCATATCTGCTGTATTCACATCCAAAGCATTTATATAAATTGTGAAAAACAGTGGAACCAGCACTTGTTGGGCCGAAGGGCCTGTTTCCACACT
>NW_025195386.1:0-4407 GCF_004010195.1 Chiloscyllium plagiosum
GCATAAAATGGTCCTTCTCAGAATTGGAGCCAGAGACTAATGGTGTTTCACAAGAATCAGTGTTGAACCACACCTTTTCACTTTATATATTCATCATTTTGACGAAGGAAACTGACTAACTTCTGGCTACCTTTCCATAAAGATACACAAATAGTTGCACGGGTGGCATTGATGAGGTAGGGAGTTTTCAGAAAGATTTAGACAGTTTAGGAAATTGGCTAAGAAATGACAGACTAACTACCATGTGGGAAATATAAATATCATGACTTTGCTAGGAAGAATAGATGTATGGAATATTTTCTAAATGGGGAGAATTTTCAGAAATCTGGAGTGCAAACGGACTTGGAGTCCTCGTCCAGGAATTTCTTAAGTTAATCTTTCAGGTTGAGTCGGCAATTTGGAAGGGAAATGCAATGTTGTCATTCATCTCGATAGGACGACAATACAAAAGCAGGGATGGACTTCTCTGGCTTTATGAAGATCTGGTCACACAACGTTTAGAGGTCGTGTGAGCAATTTTGGCCTCACGAACAACTTCTGCACCGTGCAACTAAAGGTGAGCAATAAAAACTAACACAGTCATTGCCGGACACATCCAATCGAGGAAAAAGATAAAAATACCAACATGAAGGGATGGGAAGAAAGAAAAATTTAAGACTCCTTTCGTCTAGCGCAATTCCAAAACAGTTGCACCCAAACATCCACGCGATAAAATCTTCTGGGTTTGTGATCCTGCCTTGTTGCAAAGGTTGGAAAGAATCACAAGAAAAATCAGAATAGGAGCAGAGAAGTAATACTGTCTCTGGTATCTTCAACATTGTCGCTTGTACTCTATAATGTCTTATGGCATTTGACTGTTGGAGTGAGGTTAGGGATAGCTCTTTGATTACTCTAAGCCAAGTCGGCCGAAGGCGGGAGAAAGTGATGGACATTCTAAAATGCATTAATGTGGTCACGTCCCCAGGTCTGGACAGGATATATTCTCGGTTTGTGAGGAAAGCAATCGAGGAAATAGCTGGGGTTTAAAAGATATCCTTGCAGCATCCTTGAACAAGGCGGAGGTTCCAGAGTGTTGCCCCATTGTTTAAGAAGAGTAGCAGGGATTTCCTATGTAATTGCACGTCTGTGAGCCTGACGTCGGGGTATGGAAGCTACTTGAGAAGATACTGAGGGATAGCATATATAGAACATAGAAAAGTGAGGCACAGAACAAGCCCTTTGGTCCACGATATTGTGCAGAGATTTAATCCTAATGTAAGATATAGTAACTTAACCGATGCACACTTCAACTCACTGTTATCCGTGTGCATGTCCGGCAGTCGCTTAAATGTCACCATGACTCTGCTTCCACCACCCCAGATGACAACGCTTTCCATGCATTCATAACTCTCTGCATAAAGAATCTACCTCTGACGTCTCCATTATACCTTCCTCCTCATACCTTCAAACTATGACTTCTCGTAGCAGTCAATCCTGCCTTGGGGAAAAGTCTCTGGCTACTGACTCGATCTATTCCTCTCATTATTTTGTACACCTCGATCAGGTCTCCTCTCTTCCTCCTTCTCTCCACAGAAAAAGTCCGAGCTTATTCAAACTTTCTTCAAAGGGCAAGCCCTCCAGACTAGGCAGCATCCTGGTAAACATTCTTTGCACCCTCTCCAAAGCCTCTGTATCTTTCTTATAGTAGAACGAACCGAACCATACATAATGTTCCAAGTGTGGTTGCACCAGGGACTTGTAGAGCTGCAGCTAATGCTCGCGGCTCCTAAACTCGATTCCCCTGTTAATGAAAGCCAAACCACCATATGATTTCTTAACAACCCTATCTACTTGGGTGGCAACTTTGAGGGATCCGTGTACTTGCACACCCAGATCCCTCTGTTCCTCCACACGACCAAGAATCCTGTCTTTAATCCTATATTCAGCATTTGAGTTCGACCTTCCAAACTGCATCACTTCGCATTTATCCAGGTTGAACTCCATCTGCTATTTCGCAACCCAGCTCTGCATCCTATGTTTGTCACGCTGCAGCCTACAGTATCCCTTAATGCTATCGACCACATCTCCAAACTTGGTGACACCTGAAAATTTGCTAAACGACCTCTCAATCTCCTCATCCAAGTCATTTATAAAAACTACAAAGAGCAGAGTCCCAAGAATAGAGCACTCCGGAACCCCACTCAACACTGACCTCAAGGCAGAATGCTATCCATTTACAATCACTCTCTGCCTTCTGTCAGCCAGCCAATTCTGAATCCAGATAACAAATCTCCCTGTATCCTATAATTCTTGACTTTATGAATGAGCCTACCGTGGGGAACCCTATCAAACGCCTTGCTGAAGTCCAATTACACCACAGCTACATCTCGGCCGTCGTCGACCTGTCTTGACCCCTCCTCAAAGAACTAAATAAGATTTGGGAGGCTTGACCTGCCCCTCACAAAGCCATGCTGACTGTTTTTAATCACACTATGCTTTGCCAAATAGTCATAAATCCTATCCCTCAGAATTCTTTCCACAACTTTGCTGACGGCAGACGTGAGACTGACTGGTCATGTAATTGCCAGGGATTTCCCTATTACCCTTCTTTAAAAGATGAACAACATTCGCCTCCTTCCAATCCTCCGGTACTACTCCGGTGAAGAGTGAGGAGGCAACTAGCAACGGCTTAGCAACATCCTTTCTTGCTTCTCAGAGCAGCCTAGGATAAATCTGGTCTGGCCCTGGAGACTTATTAATCTTCGTGTTTTCCAAAATGTGTAACAGATCAGCTTCATCAATCTAACTCTCGTCAAGACTGTATCCCAGCTCCTGTAAGTTTTCACTTACAACGAGGTCTCTTTCCTGGATGAAAACCGATGCAAAAACCGACGCATTTTGAGTGCGAGCAGCAGCGGAGATAAGACGAACCCGGAAGAATGCAGCTTTGGTAACGCAGTTTTAAAAAAAAAATACTTACTGGTAGCGGACAGCGATGTTTTCCCTTTCACAGAAGGAGCGGGGGAAGTGACGAGGACCAGACGGGCAGCCCAGAAGGAAAGCAATGAGTATGAATACTTACCCTTCGACGCCAACGGCCATTTTGAGTGCGAGCAGCAGCGGAGATACGACGAAACCGAATGACCGCAGCTAAGGTAAGGCTTTTTTTTTAAAACAATTACTTACTGGTAGCGGACAACGGTGTTTTCCCTTTTACAGAAGGAGCGGGAGGAGCAGGGGAAGTGACGAGGACCAGAGGGGCAGCCGGGAAGCAAAGCAGTGACCATATATATCAGCAAAGCGGCGAAACCCGAGACTCTACCATTGTAGAGTCTCCCACCCATCCTCCTCCTCTTACCTAGTTAATAAGGTAACGTTCATTCTAAACTTCCTCGATTGAATAAAAGTTTGTTCTTAATTTTATAGCAACTTGAACTAAGCTTTCTACTTTAGTACTGAGTGCGTGCTCAGATAAGTCAGGGATGGATGCTTGGGCAGTTGCTTGCTCCTCCTGCAGAATGTGGCAGACGGAAGACATGGCACACGTCTCCGCTGGATACATCTGTGGGAAGTGCACCCAACTCCAGCTCCTTGAAAACCGTGTTAGGGAATTGGAGCGGGATCTGGATGAACTACGGATCATTCGGGAGGCTGAGGGGGTAATTGAGAGGAGTTACCGGGAGTTGGTCACTCCTAAGTCTCAGGACAAGTATAAATGGGTTACAGTTAGGGGGAGGAAAGGGGAGTGTTAGACAGTGCAGAGATCCCCTGTGGACATTCCCCTCAGCAATAAATATACCGTTTTGGATACTGCTGGGGGGAGTAACGTACCAGAGGAAAGCCATAGCAGTCAGTTCTCTGGCACTGAGCCAGAAACTGTGGCAAAGAAGGGAAGGGGGCAGAACAGAAAAGTACTCGTGGTAGAGGACTCGATAGTTAGGGGAATGGACAGGAGATTTTGTGGTCAGGTTCGGGATTCCCGGAAGGTATGTTGCCTCCCTGGTGCCAGGGTCCAGGACGTCTCCAATCGGGTGTATAAGGTTCTAAAAG
This sequence comes from Chiloscyllium plagiosum, assembly GCF_004010195.1. Lineage (NCBI taxonomy): Eukaryota > Metazoa > Chordata > Chondrichthyes > Orectolobiformes > Hemiscylliidae > Chiloscyllium > Chiloscyllium plagiosum. The sequence goes on from NW_025195386.1 coordinate 4,030, forward strand.
GGGAGTGGAAACAGCCAAAAATCTTGTTACATATTGGCACTAATGATATAGCCAGGAAAAGGATCGTAGATATAAGAAGTGATTTCAGGGATTTAGGATGGAAGCTGCAAAGCAGGACTAACAGAGCAGTGATCTCTAGTTTACGACTGGTGCCGCGAGATAGCGAGGCGAGGAACAGGGAGAGGGCGCAGTTTAATACGTGGCTGCGCAGCTGGTGTAGGAGGGAGGGCTTCAGATATGTAGATAATTGAGATGCTTTCTGAGGAAAGTGGGACCTGTACATAAAGGACGGGTTGCATCTGAACTGGAAGGGGACAAATGTCCTGGGTGGAAGTTTTGCATCAATAGTTCGAGAGGGTTTAAACTAGTATGGCAGGG
>NW_025195387.1:0-975 GCF_004010195.1 Chiloscyllium plagiosum
AGTGCATCTGAATTCGTACTTTTCAATATCAATTACTCTATCCTTCTTATATGTTCCATCAGTTCCGAGAATCATACTGCAGCACAAACTCATTTTGGTTTATAAACTCTGTAGTGCAATGCTGCTGATACAAGTCCAAATTCCCAGGCATATAGCATTAAATGCCATGACACTTCAAGTCATTTCAAGATCTGTTTAAAATCTGTGAGCTTTTCCACCTCAACTATTCTCCAATGGAGTGAATTCCCGAGCCCCACCACACTCTTGGTGAAAACAAATGTCTCAATTCAGGAAGAATCAAGAAATATCTGTGTCTCTGCCTAAAACGGCAGTATCTGTTATTACTTGTAAAAGTATAATCACCTCAGATCGCTCTAAATTGGAGGAATATACATCTGGGTAATTGTCAGTACAGTCGGAGTAATCTCCATTGCATTCAAAAGGACATGGAGTCTCATTACCCCACCCTATCTTTCCTTTTCAAAAGCATAAAACCGATGTCAGTGCTGCGCTGACATCAAACGGCGACAATGAAGAATCCACCAGTAGGACAAAAATGTGGCTCCCCTCGCACTGAAATTTCTCACATTAGGGAAACGAAAATAACCATTAATTCTATCTATTGGTCTCATCATTTTATAATTCTACCAGGTCACCTCTCAACCTTTTATGGCCCAGTGAAAAAAAGACGATTACAAACCAATCTAGCCTTTCTATATAAATAAGCCCGCCCAAAGGACAATATCACCAATTATCTCGCCATAACCGTCTCCATCTTGGTAATAGCAATCCTGTAACTGAGCGACCGTCGTTGGAAACAGTATTCAAGAAGAGGAACACTCACGAATGTCCTGCACAAACTTATCATTGTATCCCAACTCCTGTGCTTAAAGGGCTGAGCAATGAAGGCAAACGTGCTAAACGGTTTTTTGTTTCAAAAAGAAAACCTGCCTATATACAAAACACAGATTAACG
>NW_025195387.1:1389-4407 GCF_004010195.1 Chiloscyllium plagiosum
CAAGTATATGAAAAGTGAACAGGAAGAGGGCAGACAAAGCAACGCAGCAAAATGAATTTCGCTGACGCAAACTTTGAGTGTCGATAACTAGAGGCGAAAGCAAGAACGGAGTTGCATAAAGCCGACTCCTGAGCTCAGTCGGGTCAGGGCGAGACGGTAGCTCAGTGGTTATCACTGCTACCTCACAGTACCAGGGACTGGGGTTCAATTCCTGCCTTGGGTAACTGTCTGTTCTCCCCGCATCTGCGTGGGTGTCCTCCGGTTTCCTCCCACACTCCAAAGATGTGCAGGTTAGGTGAATTGGCCATTCTAAATTGCCCATAGTGTTAGGTATAGGGGAATGGGTCGGGTTGGGCTGGCCTTCGGAGGGTCGGTGTGGACTTGTTGGGCCGAAGGGCCTGACACTGTAAGGAATCTAATCTAATCTATCTGTATCCAGGATGAGCAGATTTGGACGGAGTCTGTCTTCCTCGAACTCCGTTCCCCAACCTCAAAGACAAAACCATTACTCATCTGCCAATTTAGAACGAATTCGTTTTTTAAAAAAAATCACATTGAATTCTCACATTGTGAATTTTATATAGTTTATTAAATTATGCATGCATTACTTAGAATGATGTAATTTGAAGAGAGTATTGAGCGTGCCCTTGTATCCTCTACTGGTGGCGAATATTCTTGCACTACTATCAATTGTTTTCCAAGTGGTCAGTGTGCGTAACAGCTGAATTATGAACTGAAATGCAATGATCTTGAATTTATTTATTATTTGGTAAATTTTATAGACCTATTAATTTGAGCGAAAGGATATTTCAGTACATTACAAAGCTGCTTTCTGAAATTCTTCTGAACTACAGCATAAATTGCAGTGTTTGTGCAGCAGCCAAGGAGCTGCAACATGAAGCCCAATTCCATGACAAATCCTTGGAGGTAGAGAGAACGATATCTAAAGTTGTACAACCGTTTCCATATTGAATACAACATTGCCGTTGACCATAGCAAGATGAAATTGCCCGAGATGACAAAAAGTAAAACGATGGATTTTCTTCGGCTTTCCATTTCAGTGTCTTTGTGAGTCTGTTCAGTTCTTCTGGACCAGAGTCTCCTGCGGGCTCTGCTGGTCAATAATATGTATCTGACAGTAAACATATTGGGCAGAAGAATCAAGATAAATGGAAGGGTTGGTGTTAAAATCTGGTGGAGGAACTCAATCATGACCCAGACAGGTGAGTCATAAACATTGTTTTGGAGAAAACAAAACCAGGGAACGTTCACCAGAGTATATCTATCTGAGAACATATAATACCAAAAAATGTTCTTGCAGCAGCTTAGCGCAGTTACTGTGCCCAGCACTACAGCTGCCGTTTGTTCACTGCAATATTTGCATTTCAGCTTCTGGCAGCAAATGGCGACAAATCGATCAATGGTGAACGTGACTGTGAAGCAGACTGAACAGTCAGTGGCTGCATAAAGCAGGATGGCATGGATATTACAGACACGGATGTAAAGCAGGGAGTAAAACTGTTCTCTATAAACAATCGGAACGTGCCTCAATACCAAATCAAAGATAATGACCAGTAGATCCGCCAATGCCATAGCTGACAGGTAACGACTGACACATGGAGACAATCCACATTTTTTACAAAGCAAGACGAAGATCGTTACACTGTTAACTGTAATGAAGGAAAACAAAACAAAAGAGAGTAATTAGTTTGGGTGAAAGGTGACCAGGTCGATTGAGGACCCACGAAAATTTCCAATTGAATCAAATAATTGGATCTAAAATAATAAATAAATCGATGTTTCTATTTTACACGCAAGATAACTCAGAAGAAACGCAGCTTCCCAAACACACAAACACGCACGCATAAGAACAGATAAATTCTCCAAAATTCACGTGGACTTGACCAGTCGAGAGCAGACACAGGTCCCACGAGGAAGGCTGAAGATTTTGTTGTCCTGAAGAATTCTATCCGTTATTTGAAGCCAGTCTAAGGGTGTAACTTTCAGTCATTTAGACCAAGCTGTGACCGTTCCCTCTATGTTGAATTAATGCAAAATTACGGAATCCCTTTTCAACCTTTTATCTGCCTGAAGGGACTTTGAAACAACGCCTCTTTCTGATTGGAATAAAATATATTATCTTTGAGTCTGCCTTCTTATCAATCGACCGACGTTGTGATGATATTCTGGAGAATTGACCAAAAATGAGTATCGGGCTAAGGCCAATCACACTCAATTCATATACCCCACCAACACACTACCCTGTCCACCGCCGCTCCACGGACCACATCTCCAATGTTTGCACATGAGGAGGTACATGGTCAGTTGTAGCAAACAGTATCATAGGGATAAGATGAACCAGTCTGTCATCATTCCTTCAAACTTGCACTATCTTTCACAGGCTGACCTCATTGCATCTCGAGCTCCGTATTACCACCCACTGAACTATGGACCTGGACTCAGTTGTTGTTCATGTGTACAGATGTCTGTGCCTTAACGATATCAATGAGTCGGCCTTCTCCGCTCTGTGCATAAGATCGTTCCAAAGACTCACAGCAGTAAGAGAAATAAAATAATACTCCTTATCTGAATAATAAATCGGGGACATTTTTCTTCAGAAACAAAGAGTGTATCGTATGTGTGGTCTCAATGCTGGGCTTTAATCTGAGAAATCAACGTTGAGGGAACGACATGCTGTTGCACCTGAAACCATTCCCACTGCAACATCGTCAGGTGGTTTCCGGTGGAAACTTCTGATGTTTTAACGAAGGCAGGAGGTAATTATATTTAATGCAATCCTGAGACCTTACACTCCATCAGTCATAGAGTCATAGAATCATAGAGATGTACATCAATGGAAACAAATACTTCTGTCCAAGCCGTCCATGCCAACCACATATCCCAACTCAATCTATTTCCACCTGCCAGCTTTCGTCCCATATCCCTCCAAATCCTTCCTATTCATATTCCATTCAAATGCCTTTAAACAGTTGTAATTGCACCAGTCTCCACCACTTC
>NW_025195388.1:0-2339 GCF_004010195.1 Chiloscyllium plagiosum
GGGACAGGGTGATGACCCACTGACCTTATGTTCTGTCCTTGCTCTGGGATCTCGCAGTTTCCAGGTGGAGGTGATACCTACCTGACCATCAGTGACTCCAGCCACCCCTTTCTCAGCGGCGCAGAGGTAAGACCCTGGACCAAGAGCTGTCCCCCTGCTGGTGGGGGGGGGGGGAGAGACAAGTGTAGAGCTAGCTTTAATCTGTATCTCACCCCATGCTGTCCCTGGGAAGGGGAGGGGATAGTGTAGAGGGAGCTTTACTCTGTATCTCACCCCATGCTGTCCCTTTGCAGGTGAGAGTGAGGATGGGAGTTACTCGCTGCAGGATTCCCAGCCCCTGTCCCCGATGGTGGAAGGGGAGGGGATAGTGTAGAGGGAGCTTTACTCTGTATCTCACCCCGTGCTGTCCCTTTGCAGCTGAGAGTGAGGATGGGAGTTACTCGCTGCAGGATTCCCAGCCTCTGTCCCCGATCGTGGGACAGGGCTTTGGGGGGAGAGTCAGGAGGGGAGTTACTCGCTGCAGGATTCCCAGCCTCTGTCCCCGATGGTGGGACAGGGCTTTGGGAGGGGGATGTGATGCCGGTCGAGTTGGGGAGGGTGGTCTGTGGGGTTAGTCCGTGTTCTCTGCTGTCTGTGTCTAACCAGTTCTACACTCTTACAGACCTTCCACACCCCGAGCCTGGGGGATGAGGAGTTTGAGATTCCCCCGATCTCTTTGCCGCTGGAGTCTGACCCGTCTCTTGCTGTCACCGACGTGGGCTGTCACTTTGACCTGAGTGACCCGTCCACCTCCCAGGACAATGGCTTCTCATCCCAGTTTACCTCCGCCCCCCTGGAGCTGCCCATGACCCTCTCCCAGGGCGTCATCGACCAGAGCGGAGCCCTCATTAGCACCCTCTCCATGGTAGGTACCTTGCCCTGCAGCTCTGCACCGCTCGGGTCGCGTGTGACCCCGGTCGAGATCGTTCGGCCCCGTACTGTACCGTCTCCCGTCAATCACCCCACCCCACCCCTCCCCTCCCGAGATGTGGGGCCAGCACTCAACGTCCGGGAAACACAGGATACAATCCGTCAGGATTTTATAACGGCTGCGCAAGTCAGACCCAGGGCTGGAATACTGTGAACTTTCAGGGCCCCGTATCCAAGCAGGGATAGACCTAAGGACGTAGGCAGTCCAGAAGAGGTTCACTTGGCCGATCCCGGGGAAGGACGGACTGTGCGAGGAGGGAAAGGGCGAGTCAGTTCGGGTCTCAGGGGTTTAGGGGAACGCGAGGGGGGCCGGGTTGGAACAGACAAGAGTCTTGGGGGAGTGGGGCAAGGTCATTGGCCCCCCCCCCCCCCACCTCGTGTGGGAGAGTCAGGGGCCCACGTTAGGATCGGAGATAACTGTCCCCTACACGATGGATCTGTTACCCCTGACCTCTCTGTCCTCCCTCCCCCTGTATGTCACCATCTCTCCCTGACACAGGCTCCCTCTGCCGAGGTAACCTCACCAGTCGGACGCTGTTACCTTCATCGGTGTCTCGGCCTGGACGTCTTTGAGGTCAAGGTTCAAGGGTCAGACTGGCTGCCCTGCTTGGCCGGGCGCAGCATCCAGGTAGGTCCGGGGTGAAAGGGGACCGGGGGGGGGCCATTCGGCCCATCTGCCGCCGTCCTGTCCCTGCTGACGTGTGTCTCATCCCCCGTAACTGCCCGCAATATTCCAAACGCGGCCTTGCCCAGAGCCTTATCTAGCCCCCAGTCCGTCCCTGCTCAGGGATTGGAACCCTCTGGAAATGAACGCTAACATTGCATTTCCCTTCCTGCCTGCCACATGAACCGTGCACGTTTACCTGAAGAGAATCCTCGGCCAGGATTCCTGGGTCCCTTTGCGCTTCACATTTCCAAAGCCTTTCCCCCGTTTGGGAAGCAGTCCCTGTCTCTAATCGCTCCCCCCCGCCCCCCCCCCAACGTGCACGGCCTCCCACTGAGTTGTGCTCTGTGCTGCCCCTTACCCCAGCCGCCTTCAGGGAAATCCGAATGGATCACGTCCACTGGCTCTCCCTTGTCAAACTTGCTCGTTGCCTCCTGCGTTAACTTGGACAGATGGGTCAGGCGTGCCGTCCCCCTAATGGGGTTGTGCTGACACACACCCATTTCACCGTACGCTTCCAAACGCTCTGCAGTCCCCTCCTTCAGAACGGCCTCTCAGACCTCACCGAGGTCAGACTAACCCACCGAGAGCTCCCTCCCTCCTTCAGAACGGCCTCTCAGACCTCACTGAGATCAGACTAACCCACCGAGAGCACCCTCCCTCCCTCCCTCCTTCAGAACGGCCTCTCAGACCTCACCGAGATCAG
>NW_025195388.1:2388-4408 GCF_004010195.1 Chiloscyllium plagiosum
TCAAGAATTTATCAATTTCTGCCTTGAAGACATTTAGCGCCCCAGCCTCCACTGCACTCTGTGGCAATGAATTCCACAGGCCCACCACTCTGGCTGAAGAAATGTCTCCGGCATTGTGTTCTGAACTTACCGCCTCTAATTCTAAGGCTGTGTCCACGGGTCCTAGTCTCCTCGCCTAACAGAAACAATTTCCCAGCGTCCACCCTCTCCAAGCCATACATTATACTGTAAGTTTCCGTTAGATCTCCCTTCAACCTTCCCAACTCCGATGAATACGATCCCAGGATCCTCAGCCGTTCATCGTACGTTAGACCTACCGTTCCAGGGATCATCCGTGTGAATCTCCGCTGGACACGCTCCAGTGCCAGCATGTCCTTCCTGAGGTGTGGGGCCCAGAATTGGACACTCTATTCCAAAGGGGGCCTAACCAGAGCTTTATAAAGTCTCAGTAGCACATCGCCGCTTTTACATTCCAACCCCCTCGAGATAAATGACAACGTTACGTTCGCTTTCTTAACCACGGTCTCAGCCTGCCCTGGCACCCTTGGTATTTTGGCGTTGTGAATTCTCTCACCGTTTAGAAAGTAATCCATGCTTCTATTCTTCTTCCCAAAGTGCAAGACCTCGCATTTGCTCACATTAAATTCCATCATCCATTTCCTTGACCACTCTCCCAACTGTCTAGATCCTTCTGCAGCCTCCCCACTTCCTCAGTACTACCTGCCTGTCCACCTAACTTTATATCATCGGCAAACTTCGCTAGAATGCCCCCAGTCCCTTCATCCAGATCATTAATATATAATGTGAACAGCTGCGGCCCCAACACTGAACCCTGCAGGACACCGCTTGTCACCGGCTGCCATTCCAAAAAAGAACCTTTTATCCCAACTCTCTGCCTTCTGTCAGACAGCCAATCCTCAATCCATACCAGTTGCTCACCTCGAACACCATGGGCCCTCACCTGGCTCAGCAGCCTCCCATGAGGCCCCTTTTGGAAGTCCAGGTGGACCACATCCACTGGGTTTCCCTGGTCTCACCTGCTTGTTACCTCTTCAAAGAATTTGAACAGCTCCACAAAGAATCCTCAACTCCATCGATATTTGGGTCATCTGCCAACTTAGGAACCCACCAGTCTACGTGTCCATCCAAGTCGTTTGTATATAGCTCCCGGTACAGAACCCTGCGCAACGTCACGAGTCACAGACCTCCAGCCTGAGAAACACCCTTCCACCCACTCCCCTCTGCCACCATTGGGCAAGCTAATCCACGCTGCCAAGTCACCATGGACCCCAGGCACCTTCATTTTCTCGAAGAGCCGACCAGGAGGGAGCTTGTTCCGAAAACCTGTGCAGGCAACACTCCCAGCTCTCCCCTCGTTGAGAACCCCATTGACGCTCCATCGCAGCGTCTCTCTGTTCTCTGCAGTCGCAGCTCTCGAACGGTCCACACGTCCGTCTTGTGTTTCTCTCGCTCTCGTATGCGCGTACACGCTCACACGGACAGACAGGCACACACAGTGAGTGCGTGCGGTGGGTGGGAGTGTTTCACAGAGCTCCCTCTCTGATTACCCCCCTGGGTGTCTGTCTCTCTCTCTCTCTCGCCGTGCCTGCGGGCTGTTACAGGAGTTGGAACAGTCAGTGTCAGCTCCATGTCGACAGGAACCCCCTCTCACCATGAGTATCTCACTGGGCGATACCAGCCGTGGTCTCTACACTCACAGCCAGCTCACCACCATCGACCACACTGAGCTGAGCTCCCAACTCGGCCTAACGCTGGGCAGTAACACCATGCTATCCCAGACTCACTCGCCAGAACAATGTACCTCAGCAACTCCATCTCCAGCCAGCTCGATCCAGGAGGAGGACTTGGAGGATGTCAGGAGGGTAAGGCACCCCTTCTCTCTGCACGCGCGTGTCTGTCTGTCTGTCTGTCCATATCCCTCCATTTCTCGGTGTGTGTGTGTTGGTCTGTCTCTCAGTCTCTTTCTCAGTGTCTCTCTCGCTCACTCTGTCTGGCTCGC
>NW_025195389.1:0-4408 GCF_004010195.1 Chiloscyllium plagiosum
ATATAATGGCAGGGAGATTTGCTAGAGCTGCTTGGGAGGATTTAAGCGAGTAAGGTGGAGGAGTGGGACCCAGGGAGATAGTGAAGAAAGGTTTCAATCTGAGTCTGGTACAGTTGAGAACAAAGGCAAATCAAACAATCAGGGCAGGCAGGGACAAAGCAGGGAACAAGGTAGCACTGATCAATTAAACTGCATTTTAATGAATGCAAAAAGCCTAACAGGGAAGGCAGATTAACTCAGGTCATGGTCAGGAATGTGGGACTGTGATATCATAGTAATTACAGAAACAGGGATCAGGGATTGACAGGACTGGCAGCTTAATATTCCAGGATACAAATGCTGCAGGAAGGACAGAAAGGGAGGCAAGAGAGGAGGGGGAGTTGCATTTTTGATAAGGGATAGCATAACAGCTGTGCTGAAGGGCGATATTCATGGAACTACATCCAGGGAGGTTATTTGGGTGGAACTGAGAAATAAGAAAGGGATGATCGCCTTATTGGGATTGTATTATAGACCCCCTGGTAGTCAATTGGAAATTGAGAAACAAATTTGTAAGGAGATCTCAGCTATAGGGTGGTTATGGTAGGGGATTTTAACTTTCCAAATATAGACTGGGATTGCCATAGTTTTAAGGGTTGACATGGAGAGGAATTTGTTAAGTGTGTCCAAGAAAAGTTTGATTGAGTATGTGGATGTACCTACTAGAGAAAGTGCAAAACCTGAACTACTATTGGGAAATAAGGCAGGGCAGGTGACTAGGTATCAGTGGGGAAGCAATTTGAGGCCATGGGCCATAATTCTATTCGTTTTTAAATAGTGATGGAAAAGGAGAGACCAAATCTAAAAGTTGAAGTTCTAAATTGGAGAAAGGCTATTAATCAGTACTGCGTTCCTGATGGGGCTGATGGAGTGAGATGAGTCTGTGCATCGTGTGGTTTACACATTCCCACACCTCCACATCTAAGAGTTTGTAGCTGCACTCGCACAATACCTGATCCCAAGGACATCAAGAAGCTCCGTAGTGAAGCCCATAGCAAGGAAGATGAGCTTTATGGATTGAGGCTGGCTCTTATGGACTGTGTAATGTCAGTAAATTCTATGACACAATCAAACACCTCGATGTGTATGAGGTGCTAAATTAGGAAGATGAGCTTGATGGATTGAGGCTGGCTCTTGTGGACTGTGTAATGTCAGTAAATTCTATGACGCAATCAAACACCTCGATGTGTATGAGGTGCTAAATTCATTCTGAAGGATTCCTGTATCTAGGTCCCGAATGCCAACTATTGAGGTAGCGCTATGTTGGTTTTTAAATCTTTTCTGAATCTTGTCCAGTTTAATAATATCGTTCCTGTAGTAGGATCACCAGAACTGCCAGATGGGAGGGTTATGTTGTCTCATTTTAACAGAGATTGAAATTTAAGAAGAAAAAGAAATCGAGCAAGTTTTACCATCTTGATCATTAATATTTTGGAGAGTAATTCTGATAAGGGATTTGGGGGCATTGAGAGGGTTTACAGGTGACAGTACATTGGTACAGACCTTATGAGCTAAGGTGATTGTTGGGATCTTGTGTAAGATCTGAAGCGTGGACTTTGGTGTGAATTATCCATGAAATTTGTACTTTAATGGGCAATTTCCCTTCTACACGTGACTCCCTGTATAAACCTGTAAATCTGGCCTCAATCACGAGGGTTTTGCCAGTTCTAATGCATTTACTTGATTAGTTATCCAGGAAAAAGATAGTATGAAGCCTCATCTGCACTCCTGTGAGAATAGAAACCTGACCTCACATCATAATATTATCACTCTATTTCTCAGAAACCTTGGAATCATGGAGTGATACAACATGAAAATAACAGATCCGAAATACCAACTAATCCAAACTGACCAGGTTTCCCAAACTAAACTAGTCCGACTTGCCTGCGTTTGGCTTATATCCTTCAGAATCTTTCCGATTCACATACCTGTCTAGATATCTTCCTCTGGCTGTTCATTCTGCATACAAACCGCCTTCTGTGGAAAGGTTGACCTGCACATTCCACCTTCTCACCGCCTAACCCCTCGGTCTCTGTCTGAAACCCTACCCAGGGCTCCACCATTAACTGTTTTCAGTCTTGCCCTTGTTTACTGTTAAAATGCAATAATCTCCATCTGCCAGTCCTCAGATAATTTTCCCAATTGATCAAGATCTCTTTGTAATCTCAGATTACCTCCTTTTGTTATTGACCATACTAGCGAAGAGATCAGTGTATGGAAGGGGCTGAGCAGTATTTAGATTAGATTACATTAGATTACAGTGTGGAAACAGGCCCTTCGGCCCGACAAGTCCACACCGACTCGCCTAAGCGCAACCCACCCATACCCCTACATTTACCCCTAACCTACGGGCAATTTAGCATGGCCAATTCACCTGACCTGCACATCTTTGGACTGTGGGAGGAAACCGGAGCAACCGGAGGAAGCACACGCAGACACGGGGAGAAGGTGCAAACTCCACACAGTCAGTCGCCTGAGGTGGGAATTGAACCCGGGTCTCCGGCGCTGTGAGGCAGCAGTGCTAACCACCGTGTCGCCCGATGTTGTGTGCTGTAGCAAGGGAGCTGAGTAAGACTGGAACAAAGTCAAATACACAAAGTCAGCATCACCAGTGCATCCTACACCAACACCACATAAGCAGGGATGCTCCAGTGTCTACACCCAGCACCCACACAAACACCCCTGCCAACAGCACACTGGCTAGCAGCAGGAACAGCGATGTTTTTCGTTTCTGGATCAGAACTCTTGTTTAACAGAGGAATTCCAGCAGAACTGTGTCCATGAGCTCAAGTAGGGCTCTGGGACCCACAAGAGATGGGTGAAGGAAGCTGAAAGGGATAAGGATTGATGGGTCCTATCAGGGAAGGTCCCAAGCACTGATTATTTTATTCAGCTCCTTTTAACTGAGCTTGATACCAGTTACAGGTAATTCAAAACGGACAACAATGTGAGTAAACTTCACACAAACACAAAACTAACCCTCAGTCTGACCGCACCCCTTCACCAGTCTTGCCTAACCCTTGAACTGACTATCTCCTGATCCAAACTGACTACTTTTGACTTAGCACAGGAAGCTGCCACCCTCTGTGTCCACCACCCTCTTAACCTGCCACTCTAGCGACTTACCTCACCCAGATGTCGTGCTTGGCCCCTGCTCTGGAGAACAATTGTAATATTTTCAAGTTTGCAGATGACATAAAACTTAGTAGGATTGAAAATATTTAGGAAGGTGCCAAGACGCTTTATGGGGACTTAAATCGGCCTAGTGAATAGAAAAGAGCAAGGGAGATGGAGAGAAGTACAAGATGTTTCCCTTTGGTTGGAGGCCTGATAGTGCAGACCATTTCTTAAATGGTAAATGTTTGAAAGTATTGAGGTCTGGAAGGACCAAGATATTCCTGTTCACAAATTACTGAACGTTAGCATGTCGGTGCAAAAAGCAAATCTTACGTTAGCTGTTGAGTTTTCTTCATAGAGGTGAAATCTCACCTGGAGTATTGTGTGTACTTCTGGTCCTCCTGCCTAATTACTTAAGGAGTACAGGGATGTTCACTAAACTGATTGCTGGGTTGGTAGGACTGTTCTATCCATTAGCAATTGAGGAGACTGGGCATGATTTCTCTGAAGATTAGAAGAATCAACAATGTTCTTAGAAAGTTATAACGTTCTTAAAGGGATAGACAGATTAGATGTAGAAAGCATCCACCATCTACAAGGCACAAATCAGGAATGTGATGAAATAATCTCCAATTTGCCCGGATGTGCAATACTGAAAAAGTTTGACATGTGACAGATTAAATCAGTATCACATGTTGCATTCCATCCATCGCCTTCAAACTTCACTCCCGTAACAACCAACACTGAGTGGCAGTAGTGTGTGCCATCAACAAAAATCACTGCAATAACTCATCAAGGCTCCTTCCAAACCTCTAACCAGTGTCATCGTGAAGGACAAGGGCAACAAATACATGGAACGATCTGCAAGACCCCTCCAGGTTATGCACCATGAAGACTTGGAAGGAGTTTGCTGTTGCTTCACTGTTGCTCAGTCAAATTAGTGCTTGGCACCAGGAGCAGTCCTCAAACAGCTGCTTTCTTCAGAGGCCAAGAAGATGGAGAAACGCCAAGAGGACGGGATACCCAACACTTGAACAGAAGACTGTTGCCACAAGTTACACAGATCAATACACCCTACACCACATGCCTATTTGTTCGTAGATCAGTAAACCACTCTCACCTGACACAGATCATACATTCTTCCTCACGATGTGTCGTAACTAAACAGTACCTTTGCCATGAACGTAAGAAGCTAATTTAAAATGACTTACCAGTTCTTAACCGCTTACTCCGGCTCATTTTTTTACCTCTC
>NW_025195390.1:0-4408 GCF_004010195.1 Chiloscyllium plagiosum
ATGGGATGAATAGAGAAAGTGAGGACTGCAGATCCTGGAGATGAGCGCTGAAAAATGTGTTGCTGGAAAAGCGCAGCAGGTAAGGCACCATCCAAGCTCGGGCATGATTGGAACACTACGTCTTAGCTCTTCGTTTTATATCATTGGAATTTTCTGAGGTGTTATTTTACTGAAATTTCTTTGAGGAAGCTTTGCATTCAGAGAGTCCAAAGAATTTTGTGAGCCATCTCTAGATGAGATATGGGGCCTATATGTACAATGAAATTGGGCTGCATCATGGTCAATAGATGAAGTACAAGTTACAGAGAGGGGAACCTCTGTAAAGAGAAACGAGATCCGCTTTGCTCGTATTGTCTTCAAAGAATTCAAAAGACTTGTTAAGCATTACCTCACCTTCATAAACACATGCCACAACTGCCAAATGTGAAAATTTCCAACGCGATGCCTTGCTTTTTTCTTCCCGGGTAATAGACTCAAACATCTTCCCCATTAAAGAGTTTGAGCAATAATTTCCCATCTTTTGTCCTCCTTTCCTTTAAAATAGTGGCGTCAAATTCGGTGTGTTCCACTCCGCTGGGTGTTGTCCATCCTGAGCACCATTAATATGCCCAACAGTACCTCGTCGTAATAAAGATATTTTCCATGTCCTCACCTACATTTGTCTCTGTCAATTACTACCGCATTCTCCACTGTGAAGACTGATGCAAAATTATTGTTGAAAGCCTCGACCATTTCATCACATCCCATAAATAAATGCGCCTTCTCAGCCTCGAAAGGACCAACGTTGAGCCAAGTCTATGTCGTTTAATTTAATTATCGAAAGGTTTGCTATCTGTCATAATGTTCTGTGATTTTTTTTCTCATGATCCTTATTGCGCTTATTGTGGCTTTCCCGAACGTCTAGTTTCTTGCTGCTCTTGGTCACTTTGTATACCTGGTTTTGTCAATTTGATTGCCTCCCTTATTTTCTGATACTCCAAAGGCATTTTATCTCTGTTCTTACAATCCTTCCTTTTCATTCTGTTATACTTTTGCTGCCCACTTCGGAGAATTAGTCTGAAAGTTCTCCATTGCTCGCCATCCGTCTCACCATAAAATTGTTGTTTTCTGTCTACGTTAGCCAAGTCCCACGTCATCCCATTGCGGTCTGCCTTGTTTCAGCACAGGACCCTGTTAATGGATTTTATCTTCACACTTTCCATCTGTGTTCTAAATTCAACCACATTGCCATCACTCTTTCCACAGGGATCCATTATTATGATGTCATTAATTATTTCTGTCTCATTACACAGGACGAGATCTGGGATAGCTTGCTCCCTCATCAGTCGCATTACGTACTGTGCTAGAAAACCTTCGCTGATACACTTAAAACTCTCCACCTCCAGGCTACCTTGACGAGCTGGCTCGACCAATTCACATGTAGATTAAAATACGCCATTATGATAGCTCTACCATTTTCACAGGCATTTGTAATTTGTTTGTTTATTGCCTGCACTAATGTGACGTTATTATTTGGTCTACAGACTATGCCTACCAGTGTCCTTTTTCTTCTTAGAATTTCTAATTTCCCCCAATTGGATTAGAGTTTATTCTCCATGGAACCTAGATTATCTCTCAGCAGCGCACTGATGTCGCCTTTGCATTTCAGAGCTACACCAGCTCCATAACCTTCCTGTCTATCCATCCGAATAGACTGATTCCCCATGAAATTTGACTCCCAGTTGTGACCATCCTGTTACCACGTCTTTGCAATGGCTACTAAATCCTATTCAATCGTGATGATTTGTACTGATAACTAATCGACCTTGATACGAATGCTCCGAGAATTCAAATAAATGCCCTTACGCTAGTTCTCTTTCCCTCATGATTTTCTACATCTCCAAGAATATCTCATGAGTTATCATTCCTTTATACTAATTTCATCGTCTGTTTTGAACTTTAATCCTCCTGCGCACATGCTAACCTGCTGCTTACGTTTTTATTTATCACCGTACTTCCTGTCGTTTTCCCTTTCACTTTCACCGACTCACGAGTTTGAAGTCGTAGTGACCACCATATTTATTCTTTTCACCTGAAACCTGTCCCATATAGGTTCAGGTGGAGATCTTCAATTGGTACAGATCCTCCAGTTCCAGTACTAATGCCAATACCACATCATATGGAACCCTAGTTTCAGATCGGACTCGCTCAGCCACTTGTTTACTTCCCAATTTTTATTATCCCAAAAGCAATTTCCATGTGTCTCGTGCAGTAATCTGGCAAGTATAACCCTCGTGAACCAGTTTCTTAATGTCATTCCTAGTGATTGATAATCCCCAAACAAGTCCTCTACCCTGGCCTTGACTATGTTGTTAGTCCCAGTGTAGAGCAGAACAACCGGATGCCCCCCCCCCCCCCCCCCCCCCCCAACCAACCCCCTCCGGCTGCAATAGCCTTTCAAACAGATCAGAGATGTCCTGCACGCGGGAACAGGACAGACACGACACCATGTGGGATTCTGGATCACGCTTGCAAAGGATATGCTCTAATAGTCGAATCCGGTAAAACAATCAATTGTCTTTTTTCTTCGTCTTTTGAATGGCCTTCTGGTCATGGTCAGCTGGCACATCCTCTGCGAAGCCATTTTACTCATCCACAGAGCGGCATCTCTTACCTGTTGGATGAGCTCAAAAGCTGACCCTCCTCCGTTTCTAAACTCACGGTGGTCATACCTGCCTCACATTCTATCACACCCTGTTGTCGCTGATCAATAATTGAATTTGAATTACTTAATCTACCAGATGTGACTGCCGCCTGAAACCAAGCGCAGGGCTAACTCTCCCCCTCCTGAATTTGCTGCAATGTTTGAAGCTCAGATTCCAGGTAATCAACACTGAGTGGGACTTCATCCAGCAACCAACACTTCCTGCAGATGTGGTCACTGCCGTTCACAATGGGACTACCCATCTCCCACATCGTACAACTACAGCGCATCACCTGCCCAGACATCTCTTCTGCGCTAATTAGTTGTCAGTGCCGGTTCCCTCAGTGCCGGCTCCCTCAGCGCTGAACCTCCGACAGCGCCTGCTCCCTCAGCACTGACCCTCTGACAGCGCCTGCTCCCTTGGCGCCGACCCTCCGACAGCGCCTGCTCCCTCAGCGCTGACCCTCCGACAGCGCCCGCTCCCTCAGCTACGCTTTGTTACAAACAATCAAGTAATAGGTAAATGAAAAAAGGACAATAAAGAGAAAGTTTCAGCAATCAAGCGATAAAAAAGGAATAGAGAACCCTAAACGTTATCAGCAGACCACGCTCTTCTTGATTTGAGGTTAAGGGTGGATCGGAGACACTACACGTGTACTGTCTCAGGTTCAGCAGCTGCCCAAATATTGCAATTCATTTACTTGCCTGCAAACCCCTGGTCTTCGCTCTCGCCAACCCAACTTCCAAATTAAAACGAAACCCTGTTCACTGCACAGCTTGTCTTACTGAACAGATAACTTGTCTGCATTTTTAGGACAAGACGCTCGTGTGGTCTGCGTATCTCCCCAAGCTCACTGTATCGTCCGGGTTTATAAATCGTCCCGACTCAGGCGACTGACTGTGTGGAGTTTGCACATTCTCCCCGTGTCTGCGTGGGTTTCCTCCGGGTGCTCCGGTTTCCTCCCACAGTCCAAAGATGTGCAGGTCAGGTGAATTGGCCATACTAAATTGCCCGTAGTGTTGGGTAAGGGGTAAACGTAGGGGTGTGGGTGGGTTGCGCTTCGGCGGGGCGGTGTGGACTTGTTGGGCCGAAGGGCCTGTTTCCACACTGTAAGTAATCTAAGTAATCTAATCTAATCTAAATCAATGCACCAGTGTGGTCTGGATGGATTGCCTGGTCTGCACAGTGCTCCACGCCTAGCAGATATCACATCCGGGTTTACACGTGTCTGTGCTGGATCTGTGAGGCGGACGAGTATCTGACATAACTCGAGAAATAACTGTCACTCCTCCAGCTTGCCACATGCCGCTGACAAACTCCGTGATGGTGCAACATGTCGTCTAATAAGTGAGTATCAAATTAAAATGTGGTACCTATCTCACTTGTTATGGACCAAGCAAACCTGCTCAAAACACATGAAGAAGATAGCCTCAACCAGCCATTTTCTTATTTTAAAGGTAAATGCGAGTTGCTGCGTTTCAGATACAATTCACTTGGTCTTAATATTCGACACTAACCAAAACACTATTTATTCAAACACTGTCGACAAAACATAATAAAAACAAGACTAACCTGGAATAAATTAAATCGATTGAAAATACTTATCAGAGTAGTAGCTTTTATTGGAACACCACATATTGTCATAGAGTCACAGAGATGTACACCAGGGAAAAATACCCTTTCGTCCAACGCGTCCCCACTGATTAGATATCGCAATCCAATTT
>NW_025195391.1:0-4408 GCF_004010195.1 Chiloscyllium plagiosum
TCCTTCCACAATCCAAAACTGTGCAGATTAGGTGAATTTGCCATGCTAAATTGCCCATAGTGCTAGGTGGATTAGCCAGGGGTAAATGTAGGGGAATGGGTCTGTGGGGTTTGCTCTTCGGAGGGTTGGTGTTGGGCCGAATAGCCTGTTTCCACATTGTAGGTAATCTAATCTAATCTGTGAGAGGAGTTTCTCGGAACCATCACTGTCAGTGTTGGACCGAAATTGACATCATTCTCCCTTCTGGCTCCCGGACCATCAGTCCGCATGTTTCCAACTCCAGCTCATGTGCCTGTAAGCGCGCATTGCGCGTGCTCGTGGGACTCCTGCATTAAGAATGGGGTGCGATCACATTCGCATGCCATGACAGAGCGATTATAGATTGGTCGCTGAAAAAAGTTCAAAATTAATAAACATGGAAATTTTCTGAAAGGTCGCTAGATTCAAGCAAGGGTTTTATTGACTGGAATCTAATCAAGAGATGGGGCTTGTTAACTGACAGAATAACACAATCAGAAGTGATCTACAGACGGAATGTTGATCGAGGGAATCAGGATGATTAAATCCAGTATAACAGAAAACTGAGTGTATAATACAGGCGATAATCTAATTGAGGGGTTCGGGATAGTTTGGATACAGAATAACATACCCGGGAATGAATTACAGACTGGAACCTAATCAAGAGGATCGTTGTGATTTATATAGAGAATAACATACGCAGTAGTAAATTACATCCTGGAATCTGATCGAAGCACCTTGATGCCACACCGGGTCGAATGCAGCCTTGAGGTCAAGGGCTGTCAATCTCATCTCACCTCTCGGATTAAGCATTTTTGTCCATGTTTTAACCAAGGCGAGAATGAGGTCTGTACCTGAGTGAGAATGGTGGTACAGAGAGGATGTTATTCGATATGTTGCATAGCTTTATCGATAATCGAGAGTATACTGATAGGACGATTAATCCTGAGTCGGATGTATACTGCTACTTGTGCACAGGCAATCCGGCAAATTTCCAGATTGTTGGGTAGATGCCAATGTTGTAACTGCACTGAAGAGCTGAGAAAACTGAATGCAGTTTGTATTACACTCGGAGCAAGTGAATGATCTCTCCCTCGTGTGAACTCATTGATGTGTCGGCAGAAGTGAATTCTTTTACACACTCTCACCAAAATGAATGTGTTGATGCATCAGCGGGTTGTGGGACTATCCGAATCCCTTTGCAAACTGTGAGCAAGTAAATAATTTATCTCCAGTGTGAACTCGCTGATGTTGCAACAAGTTTGATGTCCGTGCAAATTCCTTCCCACATACAGGGCACATAAAAGCCTGTCCCCAATGTGAACTCGTTGGTGCAGAGTGAGGTTGACTGACTGTGTGAAACACTTTCCACAAAGGTTCAGCTAAACGGTATCTCCTCAGTGTGATAAGCAATTTTTTTCTGGAAACTGGAATACACTGAATCCCTTTCCACATGTAGAGCAGGCAAAAGCTCATTTCCAGTGTGACTGTATCAATCAATTTCCAGCAAGACAGGGTAACGACAATCTCTTCCCATAATCTCCACATTTACATGGTTGCATCATGGTGTTGGAGTCTTCGTGTTCGTCCAGGCTAAATGATCAATGCAATGTTATGAAGTCGAAAGCATGTATTGTCAGTTTAAGATAGAGAGTACTTTTCTCAACTTAAAGTACAGCCACAGCTGCTAGCAAAAGGTCGGGCTGTTTCAAATGTAGCAATTGGCTGTTAAATGGATACCTGTGTTCCGTTTGATGTTTTTACAACAATTCATATTTAATTAATTTAAGCTATGCCCAGGATACCAGAAGACAATGAGATTTTGAATTTTATTGTTTTGATCCCTGGAAATCATTCAAATAAGAATTTAATGTGTCCTATGGTGGAATATAAACCCGGCATTTTGGAAGTTAGTGCGAGAGCAACTGCCGATCTAACACCTTACTCTCAGATAATTTGAAAACACTCTCCATCAAAGGTACCTGTTCACGTGAAACATACAGTAAAAAGAAGAGCACCCAGGAAGATCAGCAGCTGGAAAAGTGAAAACATCAATGAAGAGGAGACTGTGGCCTTGAGATTCACTTAATGTAACGTTTAATAAATATGTTATTAGAATAGCATATTAAGTTGCGTCGAGTTGTGGTCAGATAGTAAGTAGTTAAAGAAAGGTGGGTGTTGGATTTGTGAACAGGTTTTGTTTAGTGTTCACTATTACAGTTAGAAAAATATTTTCTTTAAATCGTGGAATTTAGGAATTCTGTCACATAATTTTAACAGATTATGAGGCAAGATGAGCTTTTCTGGGCGGTTCGTTTAATTAACAGGGTTTGATCTCCATGACGTAACAATAAGTATTATTCTTACTCACACACGGAGTTATGGATTATGATTCTTCTTTTCATCTGTAAATCTTCACCCTAAAATCCTGTGAGGGAGTTTTACAGAAGTTATTCCTGTCAGTTCATGATGGAAATTCTGAATAGATACTTCTGGTTTCCCTGAAACATTGTGTCCTCTTGTTGACCAAAGCTGGAAATTC
The DNA here is from genome assembly GCF_004010195.1 of Chiloscyllium plagiosum. Lineage (NCBI taxonomy): Eukaryota > Metazoa > Chordata > Chondrichthyes > Orectolobiformes > Hemiscylliidae > Chiloscyllium > Chiloscyllium plagiosum. Next base: position 2,561 of record NW_025195391.1, read on the forward strand.
CTGTCTCAGAAGATAGTGGTTTTGTCTCAATGTAACTGGTCTAGTCCGAGCCAACCCTGGTTAATGTTCTGTGAGAGGTGTTCAAATATCACCAGGCCCGATAGGGGTGTTCCTTGAAGTCATTAAAAATCTGGACTGTCAATTATTGTAAGATACCATTGGGCTCACCTTTCTCGGTTAGACTTACATGTGATTCCATTGTGGTTGACTCCTCACCGCCCTCCAGTCAACGAGGGATGAACAATAAACACACGCCGGTTCAGAGATGAACACATATCTCTTTTATGCTTCAGCTCTTGCGTGACTGACCGCATGTCCTGCCCAATAGAAAGTGGGGCAGCTCGGGACGACATTCTGGAATTTGCGGGGCACCGAGCCAGAGTTGTTTATGGAGCATGCGCAGTGCGGGTGTCTGAGCTGGTGGAGTTGAAAAGTGAGAGACAGAGCTGGAGGGAGGGACAGGATGGGTTTAGGAACAACCTGCTGGGGAGTGTTTGTATTCGAGTTAGTACTGAACTCTGGGAAATTCTTTTACACGAGGTTAGAGTGGAAGAATTTCCTCACAGCAATCTCAAACCAAGAGGAACGTTTGTCTCTCCTGCACTGAGAAGGAGAGGCTTCGGAACGGCTGGTTCTTGAAGGTCAGTGAGCTGCAATTCCCTCTCTCTCTCTCCCTCTCTCTAAAGAAACAAAAATATGTATCTACAGGAGGACAATGTGTGTCTGAGAGCGGAGTTTATAGGTGATGCTTCTTCATACACTCTGATCTTGATCTTCTTGAAGTGAGGATCTGTCAGTTATTCCTGTGATGGAGATGGAGGAAACTGTGTGTAAGTACCCCACAGCTCTCACTATCTCTACTCTCATTGAGGGATGAGTCTTGTGGAGGGCCAGAACACGCCCTTCACCGAAGGGGAATTGTCAGCTAGTTGAGTTTTTCATGACAGTCCAATAATGTTTCACGGTCAGTATTTGAGTTACTTTCATACAGATTGCTGGATTCAAAGAACTCCGTGGTGACCCAATGGTTAGCACTGCTGTCTCTCAGCTCTGGGGACCTGGGTTTGATTCCAGACTCGGGTGACTGCGTGGAGTTTGCACTTTCTTCATATGTCTGTGTGATTTCCTCTTGGTGCTCCTGTTTCCTCCCACAATTCAACGATATATGGGTTCGGTGGGTTGGCCATGCTAAATTGCCCATAATGTGCAGGGATGTGCAGGCATGTGGGTAAGCCATGGGGAATGCAGAGATATGGGGTGAGTCTGTGTGGGATGCTCTTCAGAGGATGGGTGTGGATTCAAACAGCCTGCTTCCACACTATAAGGTTTTTATGATTCTTAACTCCTTTTAGTATCTTAAACAGTACGATTTCTCAATCACTATTTTTTCCTGATTTAAGTTTGTTTTACAGAGAATCACAGAGACACATTTATCAGCGAGAATTCCAAGCAAATATCTTATCAGGATCTTAGAGTGAGTCAATTCATCAGGATTTGAAAACCATTGGATTGTCAATGTTTGTCTGTGGGAAAAGTTTGCAAACATCAGTGTTCTCAGTGACAAATGGACAAGTCCTGCACCAGTCCCACAGATTGAATAGCATCCCACCATTCACAGCAGGGAGAGATTGTATCGCCACAGTGGCTCAGTTCCAGCCTCAGGCGACTGTCTCTGTGGAGTTTGCACATTCCCCCTGGGTCTGCATCAGCTCCATTTGGGTACTCCGATTTCTTCTTCCAATTCAAAGATGGGCAGGTTTAGTGAATTGGCCGTGTAAAATTGCCCATAGTGTTCAGGGATGTGTAGGTTAGGTGCATTAGTCAAGGGTAAAAGTTCAGTAATGGGGT
>NW_025195392.1:0-4409 GCF_004010195.1 Chiloscyllium plagiosum
AAGCCGATTTTAATCGCTGGAAGATATTTCACACAGACTGAGTGTTGTGCATGCATGAAGATATAACAGGAATCAGAAAGCATGTTGAGACTGCAGGAGATTACAGTCATAGAGAGGGTTGTGAGAGACTCAAGTCACTTATGAGCATAGGATGGGCTATAGTGAGGGGAGCAGTTTAAAGATAGAAAGGAGGACACAATGGCCTCAAAGTAGTGACTTCAATGCAGAGGTATATAGAAAATAAAGGATTTCAAGAGTTGACACAGACTGGCAGGGTTATACTCAATGGAGGACATCATTGGAGAACAATACCTTCAGAGATTAAGCAATGTTAAGAAATAATGGGGGTTGCAATGGTGGAACAAGTTTCAGCAAGTTAGAGGAAATAGGTCTGAAGGCAGTTAAACACATAGCGATAGCTTTCACGTCTGATGGATGCCACCCAATAAAGAGGGTGTAGTGATTGGAGGAATTTTCACAGATAAAGAGAGTACCAGTGATAGGAAGAATTCACAAAAATGTGGAGGACTGTAGGGTCTGCAGGACACTACAGAAATTAGAAGAGTTGTGTCAACTTGATGGTGCACACAGACAGGAAAGTTTGAGAGGTTTGGAGCAGCTCACCATGATCGGCAGGGGCATGGAGACTGGAGATGTTATCGAATTGTGGAAGATTGAAATTACTGCGGACAGTCAGAGAACATGAGAGAGTTGTAAAGTCTGGTGGAGCTTCCACGGATCGGTAGGATTACAGGGCTTTGATGATGTTGTACATGGAAGTAGGGTTGTGTGGCTGAAGCTGGGAACAGACGTACAGAGAACAACAGAGGATTAGAGATATGGAGAGCAGTAGTCTCTAGTGCACTTTCCACATAGGGGATGTTTTGTGGAACTTTGCAGGACTTTGCATAGACAGGCAGATTTGAAGGGGCTGGAGTAATTTGCAGAGGCGTGGAGAAAGGTAATGACAGGAGGATACAGAGATAGTGAGAGCTGTAGGGATGTAATTATAAGGAAGGACTGTACAAGCTGGAGGTGTCATACAAACAAGGAGGATTTTAGGCGTGTGAGGACTTTACAGAGGTAGGGAGGTTGGAGCATTCTCAGTAATTATTGGTTTGCAGTGCTATCCAGACTGGAGTAGGTTTCAGAATGAGGGACGGAAAGAGCAAAAAGAAGTAGTTGCAGAAAGTAGAGGAACATAAACATGTCACTTCAGTGCTGTGCCACTGAGGGTCATCATGAGGAGAGTTGTCCTCATTAAAATGTAGAGATCCTAGGAAAATGGACAGAGTGATGCTGAAAGGATGTTTCCTTCACCTTATGGGAGAGAGACAAACAAGCAGACTCTGATGGACACAGATGGTTAAAGGAGGCGTTCTCATTTCTTTACTGGCCCAAACCTACTCTCAGTTTGTTCCCACACTGCTCAAAGCAATACAATGCTATAACAAAGACCAAGGCCGTTTGGGACAGCAGGACATCTGAGATGAAGGCCAAGTTGGAAGGGCTGGAAGGAGTGAGAGAGAAGGGAGATGTACAACAGCTGGAAGGTTTTACAGGGAGTGGACACCGTCAGGACTGGAGAACATGACGCGCTCACTCATGAGAGGGAGATAACGATATGGCATAAGGTCAAACACAGCAGAAGGATCCCAAGATCCATACCTGTTGTTTACCCAGAGAGCTGCTCTCACCCAGCCCCGCATACAAACAACATGAGGTTCCCCAGTTCCAGGTGCTCAGCGTCCAGTTCACTTACCCCTTAATCAGTCGCTGAGGTGTTTACACAGTTATACATTCTCCAGGAATACTGTGTCCAAACCAACATAAACTGGGAATTTCACACTCTCCGAAGCAAAGACCATCTTCACTCAGATTCCCTGATTATACAATCCTCTGAGTGACAGTCTGCAGACAACAACTGGATCCACGATTCAGTGGGCGGCACGGTGGCATAGTGGTTAGCACTGCTGCCTTATAGCCCCAGAGACCCGGGTTCAATCCCCGCCTCAGGTGGCTCTCTGTATGGAGTTTGCACATTCTCCCTGAGTCTGCGCGGGTTTCCTCCGGGTGCTCCGGTTTCCTCCCACAATCCAAAAAAAATGTGCAGGTTAGGTGAATTAGCATGCTAAATTGCCCGTAGTCTTTGGTGAAGGGGTAAATGTAGGAGTATGGGTCTGGGTGGTATACACTTCGGCGGGTCGGTGTGGACTTGTTGGGCCGAAGGGCCTGTTTCCACACTGTAAGTAATCTAATTACGAAACTCCATTGCATGGGTCAGGGTCAATGATAAAAGCTTCATTCTCTCAAAATTGGAAACTCCCCAATTCCTCCATCTCACGTAACTGCTACTTAAAAATATTCAAATAAAGAACATTCCAAATGAAGGCTTTGATGAGATGAGCTCTTGTCAGTCCTGCAGATTTGAAGGCTACCAGATGCACGGAGAGTGCCTTGGACCAGAGCAGCACCAGGTCAGTGTCAGGCACACAGATAGAATGAGCAAATAGATTCACATCTGAGTTAATATCTCCCAGCCTGGGAATCTGCAGCTGTGCTCACCAATTCTGATAAAGACTTCCAGAATTAAGCATCATGATCAGTCTAATGGTCCAGTCAAAAAACGTCACATTCTCTGACCCATCCTCAAGTTTCTATGGATCCCGCTACCTCGAACCTCCTGCAGGATCCATGTCCCTTCCTACATTAGAACCATCCTCCAGGTTCGTAGCCCTTCCTATCTCTGTATCATGGACCGGTCTCTACAACTCTTCCATCCTCTGCGGTGTTCCCGAGAAAGACACTGGGAAAAAGTGGATGTTATGGAGAAAGAGAGAAATATCAGGACTGGCGGGTTTTGCAGATATTAGGAACATTGCAGTGACCAAAAGAGGCTTTGGTAATTTTGAGGGATGATGCTCATAAATGAGGTCACAGAGTTAAGGAGGAGTGTAGGGACTTCAAGAGGGGACTTGTAGGCACTTGAGTGTTGTAGTGACTGGAGGAATTTACCAAATAGGGCGGGTTTAAGACTGAAGGATTCTGCAGAAAACCATCACAAGTTAGAGTAGGATTAAAGGTCAGCACAGCATCGAGGGCTGAAGGGCCTGTTCTGTACTGTGCTGTTCCATGTTCTAAATAGGGAGGATTGCAATGGCAGGACGACGTTTCGGAAAACTGGAAATGATGGGATCTGAATGCAGAGACACAAATAGGAAGGGTTGCAAGGAGTTTGGGAGTTTACAGAGACAGTAATGGTCTGATCTGGAGCAGATGATCCACACTGGGAGGGTTGAGGGGACCGGACGTAGTTTCACAGGAAGGGAAGGCCATCGAGCTACAGGAGGTTACAGATATGTGGAGAGCTGGAGAGTCTACTGGGGTTTCATGGAGATGGGGAAGTTGGGGAGATGGAGCACTTTACAGGGAGAAGGATGTTGTTAGTTTGAATTGATTTGTACAGACAGCGTTCGTTTAGGGAAGAGTGCAAATGACAGATACAAAAACAGCTGTACAGACGGGAAGAACAAACAGATATATGGAGGGTAGTAGTAATTGGAGGTGTTTATAGATATAGGAAGACGCAGGTTCTGCAGGTTATTTAGACATGGATAATGTGGGATCGGACAGATTTTCCAAGAGATAAGAAGAACAATTTTTGTTGGAGACAGTTTCGCAGATAAGGGTTCATTAGTAACCTCCCCCAGTTTGGTCAAAGTGGGAAGGGTTGTAGGGCAGTTTCCAGTTTACACAGATAGGTGTGTAAGAGCTGGAGAAGGTTATAAATATGGGTAGATGGATGGAGAGACTGGAGTAGCTAGCATATACAGGGTGTGTGCTGGCGACGGGAGGATGTCACATATATAGAGTTTTGTACGAACTGAATTGGGAGAGTCACAGGCATTGGAGTGGGTTCTCCAGATCGGGAGTGCTGCACAGACCTCAGAGGCTTGTAGGGTTTCCACAGATTGATTGTGTCAATCAGTCTTGTGAGGCAGGTGAAGTAGATACGGCAAGCTTAAATCCAATGTATACTATCTTACTTTTCCAGACCAGAACCTCAATATTACTCATCAGCCATGAATCCCTGAACCTGCCAGCTTTTCCTTTCACTCGATCATAGACATATAGCATTATTTATATTACATTACTAAAAGCCTCCCATTTGCCAGTCATTCCATTTCCTTCAAACAGACTCACCCTGTTAATGATAGCATGATGTGGAGGAGCTGGTGTTGGACTGGAATGGATAATGTTAAAAATCATACAATACCAGCTTACAGTCCATCAAGTTTACTTCGTAGCACTGGCTTTCGTAGCATTGCTTCATCAGGTGGTTGTGGAGCACAATCATAATGCACAGAATTTATAGCAACAGGATTGCAGTGTCATGGAATGTAATGTCA
>NW_025195393.1:0-4409 GCF_004010195.1 Chiloscyllium plagiosum
CTTAAAGTTTAAACCGAAATTACCTCTTACAGTACTGGAGCACAAATTTCAGAATCCAGGGTAATATAGACACAAGAAAGGCAGGTGATTGACCAGAATAAGAAGTCATTGAGGTGATCCAGGGCAGAGTGGCACGGAGGAGTGAGTTTCATATTCAAATTGACAAAAATGAAGAATTGTGATTCCTTGTGAAGTTCAATGAGATTTGATGATATGCCATGTTGTTAAAATCTGTGGGATCTGTCTTAATCACTTTTTTATATTCACTAATGGGATAGAGATGTTGCTAGGTGATTCAGCAATTATTGCCCATACCTACTTGACTTTGAGAAGGTTGTATGAGTTGCCTTCTTGAACTGCTGCAGATACACCCAAAGTCCCATTAGGGAGGGAGTTCCAGGCTCTTGCCCCAGTAACACTGAAGGAACGGTGATATGTTTCCAAGTCAGGATGTGGGTCAGTTGAAGGGGAACTTACAGGTGGTGGTGTTCCCATGTACCTGCTGCCCTTGTCCTTCTCGATGCAATTGGTTATGGGCTTTGAAGGTGCAGCGTAAGGAATTTGGCTATCTGAAGTGGACTGGATGGTGTTCAATCATGGTCCATTACCCATGATTATCACGAGTAAATTCTGGCTGTAAAGATATACATGATTATATTCCTGTTCCAACTTATATAGTAACGTTTATTGTTGCTTGTTTAAATCATGGAATCTTGTGAATTTATCCTTTACTAAGACTTGCCTACTTTAAACAAAAAGGTCACAAACAGAAATTGCTGGGTAAACTCTGCAGGTCTGTGGAGAGAAAGTAAGAGTTAGCGTTTTGGGTCTGCTGACTGTTCATAATTCTAGCATCCACAGTTCTTTATTTTTTATGTGTAAAGGAAAGGATACTGGTTTTAGCTAGATTGTAACATAAAATTAGCAGTTTTGGTGAGGATTATAACAGCATAGACTGAGAAGGGTCACATTCACCTCTTACATTCCATTAAATACCTGGACTATATAACTTGCCCTTCACAGTTTCCACCCAATATATTTTACCTCCTGAAGGAGAATTCTGCGAAGCTTCAATTACATAATATTGGCAGTGCAGCAATAATGCATTTTACCATGTTTATGGCGTACACCAGGAGTGGCAACCTTTTTGCACAGGAGATAGGGGTACATTTCAATTTTTCTGTTTCTCATGAGAGGGTGTGGGGGTTTGGTGGGAGGAGAGGCTGTTAAGTAACATTCCCTCTAATATCTTTTTCCACTGTGAGAACCTTGGGTTCTATGGATGATTCCAGAAGCTGGAGCCAGTGTGTTGGCACAGACAGATCAGAGAACACAGAACATTCCAGGCAACATTGCTGGTGTGCAAATTTCAGAAATATAAGTTGCCACAACAGCAAGCATAAAGTTTGTCCAAAAGAATTGAAAACAATAAATTGATTTAGTTTTACTTTTATTCATCATGGGATGTGGATATCTCTGTCTAGGCAGCATTTATTGCCCATCCCTAATCCGAGAGGGGAGTTAACAGTTAACAGCATTGCTGTGGGCCTGGAGTCACATACAGGCCAGACCAGGGAAGGATGGCATTAGTGAACCAGATGGATTTTTCCCCAACAATCGACAAGGGATTCATGGTCATCATTAGACCTTTAATTCAGATTCTTATTGAATACAAACCCCTCCATCTGAGAATTAGCTGAGTTTCTGGATTAATTATCTAGCGATAATACCAGTTGGCCAATGTCCCATGCTGTGAGCAATTAATATAAATTACCATTAAAAAGTGCCAAGCAGAAAAAACGATTTTTGCTTTTTTGGTTCTTAGGCAATCTTCCCACTTGTTTCCTTAAATTGTTGAATATATTGAATTTTCCTTAAATTACCCTCACTGGGTTAGGTTTCCCCAAATGAACTCCTTTTGCTAATGAAAGTAAAATACTGCAGAACGTTCTAACAAAGAGTTGTATCAGACTCTGAACGTTAACTCTGCTTCTCTTTCTGTTGCCAGACCTGCTGAGTTTCTCCATTACTTCATGTTCTTGTACAGTAAGAGGGTAGGGGAATGGGTCTGGGTGGGTTACACTTTGGAGGGTCGGTGTAGACTTATTGGGTCGAATGGCCTGTTTCTACACTGTAGGGATTCTATGAAACCACCTTTTCCTGTTTTTCCTAGCAGGCTGATGGAATTCCATGATGGTAAAGGAGTCTTTTTTTCAAATTGGTAACTGATGTTCTCAATGAGTTTTCATGTTGAGCAGGCTAATCCACAAGTTAGCGCCTGTTTTCAGGAGGCCTCAAGAGAAGTTGCATGTTTATAGAGTTCACTTTCTGTTTATATCCATCAGATCATACTTCAAGTGTGAAAATAAAAGACATATTTCCTAATAAAAACTGAAAGAAATGCGGATGTTGTATATCAGAAACAAAAACAAATTGCTGGAAAGGTCTGACAGCATCTGTGGAGAGAAATCAGAGTTAATGTTTCAGGTCCAGTGATCCTTCCTCACAACTGATGGTAGCTAGGAAAATGTAAGTTTATATGCAGAATATAGGGTGGGGGAAGGAGGTAAGGAATAAACGATAGGTTGGGACAGAGTCAAAAGAGAGAGAACAGTTGGACAGACAAAGGAGTGGATAACGATCTGGTGAAGAGGGTGAATAGATGTTGATGGGGACTGTTAGTGACTAATCATGGGCTGTGTGTGATAGCAGATTATATGATAACAAGGCTTGGTGGAAGGGGATTGGGGTAAGGACATAGGAGAGCTCAAGCCCTAATTATTGAACTCAGTATTGAGTCCAGAGGTGAGAAAGTCTATAGCCTTAAAACTTGTCCTTAAACATTTAGACTAAAATGTAATGTTGAAATGTAGAACACATTTGCTGCACACTAGTAATAGACAGGCAGGGAGGGTAAGGCAATTAAGAACATTTGCCTTAACATCAGTGAATCTGTGTAAATAGGACACCGAGTGATAATATTCACGGCTGTTCCCTTGTGAAATTAATAACAGTGTTTGATTCTGACCTCGAAACGAAACTCGGTATCAATTAACTTCTCTCCTGAATTATTGTCCTTCACTGTTATCTGCCTAGTTAAGAACATGCAGTGCTTCTGTAAATTTTTTGTATAAAGGAAACCTGTTTGTGACAGCACTGCAGAGTAGCCTGTCAGAGCTCTTGAAGAGCTGATATCCTACTCTTCTGTGTTATTAGAACCTAGTTAGCCTGGCTTATAGGTATCAGTGTTATGTTGTAACAGAGATGCTATTGGTAAATAAAGGGGATGACTAAAAAAAAGTCTGTAAGGTTTTTTAGACTACTAAAGAGTACGATCTTTGGGACAAACCAAGAGAGGCTTACAGGTTGAGACCACAAGGGATTCCCTGGGCCATCTCAAATCTGAACGTTAACAGTGGGCGACAGGGTCCCCATGTGGAAAATGAGGTACTCTTCTTCCAGCTTCCACTGAGCTTCACTGGAGCACTGCAGGAAGTCTGAGACAGAAATATTGGCCAGGGAGTAGGGTGGTGTGTTAAGGTAGCAGGCAACTGGCAGGCAACAAATATTGTCTGTTGCCTTTTCCCTATTTACAAGCAGCCACAATATTGCAAGACTTGGCCAATTTGCATACTTTGTTCATGAATAACAACATTGTTGGAGATTCACGAATAACAACATTGTTGGGGGTTCATGAATAACAACAGTGTTGGGGATTCATGAAGAACAACATTGTTGGGGGTTCATGAATAACAACATTGTTGGGGGTTCAAGAATAACAACACTGTTGGGGGTTCATGAATAACAACATTATTGGGGGTTCATAAATAACAACAGTGTTGGGGGTTCATGAATAACAACACTGTTGGGGGTTCATGAATAACAACAGTGTTGGGGGTTCATGAATAACAACATTGTTGGAGGATCATGAATAACAACATTGTTGGGGGTTCATGAATAACAACAGTGTTGGGGGGTTCATGAATAACAACATTATTGGGGGTTCATGAATAACAACAGTGTTGGGGGTTCATGAATAACAACATTGTTGGGGGTTCATGAATAACAACACTGTTGGGGGTTCATGAATAACAACATTGTTGGGGGTTCATGAATAACAACATTGTTGGGGGCTCATGAATAACAACAGTGTTGGAGGTTCATGAATAACAACACTGTTGGGGGCTCATGAATAACAACCGTGTTGGGGGTTCATGAATAACAACACTGTTGGAGGTTCATGAATAACAACCGTGTTGGGGGTTCATGAATAACAACATTGTTGGAGGTTCATGAATAACAACATTGTTGGGGGTTCATGAAAAACAACATTATTGGGGGTTCATGAATAACAACATTGTTGGGGGTTCATGAAAAACAACATTATTGGGGGTTCATGGATAACAACA
>NW_025195394.1:0-2332 GCF_004010195.1 Chiloscyllium plagiosum
ACTGCATTCATTTGCACATGTACTCCCAAGTCCGCAACCCTTTCTTGCCTTTCCCTGTTTATAAAGTCGCTGTCAGCGCTGTGCTGACATGAATTGACGACCTGAAACAAACCTATAATGGCTAAAATACACTTTTGGAATCATCTGTCCTGGTTTGGCAGATTAAAACGCATCTTCCACTTTATACATTATCCTTGAAAGTGGAGTCGCAGGTAGATAAAATAGTGAACAAGGCGTTTGGTACGCTTTCCTTTATAGGTCAGAGTATTGAGTACAGGAGTTGGATGGTCAGGTTGCGGCTGTACAGGACATTGTTTTGACCACTGTTGGAATATTGCGTGCAATTCTGGTTCCCTTCCTGTTGGAAAGATGGCGTGAAACTTGAAAGGGTTCAGAAAAGATGTACAATGATATTGCCACGGTTGGAGGATCTGACTACAGGGAGAGGCTGAACAGGCTGGGGCTGTTTTCCCTGGAGCATCGGAGGCTGAGGGGTGTCCTTCTAGAGTTTTATAAAATTATGAGGGGCAAGTCTGTTACAAAGTTTCCATTGATTAAGATGCAGATTCCAAATTCTTTTAAAGTCCGTGCCCTGATATTTTTAAATGTCTGTCTAACTTTCCAGACTTCAAGAGGAAAATACGATCGACATATGACAGGTCAGCTACAGAATTTTAGGTGCGTGGTCTTGTTCAGAATCTGTCAGAGATTTAACGTGGAGTAAGGTGAATTTTATCCAGAAAACAGGCATTTATCAAGGGCCAGCCTGAAGTAACAGGCTTTCAAATTTTGTGTTCTCTAAAAATAAAGAAATCGATTTACCATAAAGCAAGCCTCTCGGATTGTGAATCATTAGTATATATTTGTGAAAGAGTAACTTTGTATGTGAATGAGCGAGTGTGGATTTGAGGTGTCTGCGACTGATTGAATGTGAGTTGGTGACTGAGATAGTTTGAGTGAGAGGTTGTGTTCTAGTGTGAGATTCTGAGATAGGGAGTTCGTAACGCTCTACTGTGTGTGTGACTGAACATGTGTGACTGCATGACAGTATGTGTGTGTGTATGAGCTATGTAAGAGTTTGTGATAGACACTGTTGAGGCAGCTTTTCTCTGTAATCGAACACAGAAGTTCCCCTGATACTAGAGTGTTTGTGGACATATCTGTACATTGTATGTAACCCTATTCTTCCCAGACCCATGGAGTTTTAGCTGGAGAAAGTGCACAGGGAAACATACTCTGCCTCCAAGCCAGTGACATAACTATGCCACGTGTGTTTGACAGGGACAGTGTGAGGATAAGTGTTGATTTAGTCATGATCTAACTTCATGGTGAACATGGTATGGGAGTTAGAAAAGCTGAAGTGTAGAGACAGCTTTCTCTGAACTTTACCTAAATACAATCTGAAAGAACTGCAGATGCTGTCAATCAGAAACAAAACCAAAAGTAACTGAAAAACCTCGGATACGAAGTGTCTGGTTTCTTTGCACAGATGCTACCAAATCTGCTAAGCTATTATCAGCAATTTTTGTTTTTTTTTTGCCTATTCTCTCCCTGCTCTCCGAATTGATCCCCTCAATTAGCTTAGATACTTTGTTCTGCTGTACATCAGCTCGCTGACAACACATGGAATTCCAGTCTCTAACTCAATCTTGAGTAAATGAATATATAATCCCAGCTGTGTGAAATTCCCCTGCCCTATCACTATACATTTCGCTGACTAATGCATCTAACATACGCATGTCTGATCACTATGGGCAATTTAGCATGGCCAATATTACCTAACCCGCACATGTCGAAATAAACCAAACGATCCGAAGGAACCCCACGCAAACACGGGGAGAACTTAAAAACTCAATATACAGTCGCCTGGAATCAAACACGAGTCCCTGGAACTCTGAAGCAGAAATGCTAACCACTGAGTCACCATGCCACTCAAACAGTTAGGTTACAAATTGGGACTGAGAATACAAAAAGCTGTAGTTTAATTTCTGCTACATTCAGTTTCCCCAAAAATAAACTTTTATTGAGGACAACAGTTCAATAACACATTTCACTACCACCTTCTCAAGGGTTGATGGGAATGAGGGATAAATGCTGAGTGCAGCCAGTGTTGCTCACATCCAATGAACAAACGAAAACTTCATTCCTTTTCCTTGCTAATACCGTGCTGCTGCTGCAGCTTAACTCAATGTTTTTGATATCCCAGGACACACAGATCCCTCTCTACGTCAGAGTCCTGTAACATCTCCCCATTTAAACTAAAGTCTCTGTCGATTCTCCCTGACAAACATTACACTCTCCACTTTATATTGTAACGGACAATGCTTTGCCC
>NW_025195394.1:3187-4410 GCF_004010195.1 Chiloscyllium plagiosum
GCTACCTGGTGTCGCATCTACACTGTCACAGACATCTGCCTGATGCCCGAACAATGCAACTCCCTTATCACTATTGTTCTCCACTTCTTTTGTTTTCGGCATTAATTAAATTCAGAGAGGTTTCATTTAGACTCGTAAGCAAGAAATGTAACTTTTCGATTTGAAAATGGAAGGGTGCAGAAAACAGGGCCACTGCTGAAATTCTGTCCAAGTAATAATGTTAAAACTTTTCATCGTTCTGTGGTTCCTAACATTTATACACTTCCTGTACTATAGTATTGAAGTATTTCAGGGGGTGGGTGCTGCCTTGTTACGGAATGATGAACTGAGAATAAACGACCTAGTTCTCCAAAAATATCGCGTTGCTTTCATTCAGAAAATGGTTGCTGATTCCTCTCGTGGCGGCCAGAGGGGATCGCTCTCCCTCACCTCACGGCCCTGGCACGAGTCACCTGTTGCCTCCTCTCGCTTCCTCATTGTCAGACTTTCCCCGCTGATTGCGGCCATCATTTCGTGACCGCTTGCGCCTTTACTGTGCAGCCGCTTGCGCCTTTGCGTCATTCAGGACATTGTGAGACTGTCAGAAATAAAAGAATGAACAGGGACAGGAGCAAAGTATCTCAGAAAAAAATCTGCTGCTTGTACAGTTATACTGGGAGGCCAGCAGTTGGCGGTATTGTATCACTTTAAACAAAGACAGACAGAGAGAGTCTGATACATTTATTCATCAAATTTTAATGAATTCATTTCTTGATCAACTAACATTAACACTTCTGTTAATATCGGATCTACACCCTCACTCCCAGGCCAACCTCCTTTGTCTTGGGTGATTCTTGTGCAGATGGCCCTCTTCCTAACAACACTTTGCTTGTCTGTGTACTAGGACTCTTTCCTCACTTCGAGAAGTGGATAATTAACCTTCTGACCTGCAGATCACAATGAATGAGGATAGTTGGTAACACCTCCTATACAATTATCCGCAATACTGGTGCCCTTCAAGCCTGTGTACTCAGCCCACTTCAACACTGATTACCCTCCCACGACTGTACCGCCAAATTCAGCTCCAACTCCATTTACAGATTTATTAATGACACCATCTTAGTGGGTAGGTCTCAAACAACAGTGAGACAGTGTACAGGAAATAGAGCTTAATGACATGGTGTAAAAACAACAATCTTTCTCTCAATGTCAGCAAAACAATGGAATTTGGCATTGACTTCAGG
>NW_025195395.1:0-1816 GCF_004010195.1 Chiloscyllium plagiosum
CAGATCTATGTTACTGACCAGAGCTCACCTCATTAAAGCCTTCATTTAGAATGTTCTTTATTTTAATATTTTTAAATGGCAGGTTTGTGAGACGCAGGAATTGAGGAGTTGTCATTTTTGAAAGAATGAAACTTTTGTCATTGACCCTGACCCATGCAATGGGGATTTGTGGATTCTGTTGTTCTCTGCAGACTGTCACTCAGAGGGTTGCATCACCAGGGAATCTGAGTGCAGATGGTCTTTGCCTGGAAAAGTGTGAATTTACCAGTTTATGTCGGCTAGGACACAGTGTTGCTGGAGAATGTATAACTGTGTAAATACTTTACCGACTGGTTCAGGAGTGAGTGCACTGGGCTCTGAGCACCAGGAACCGGGAAACCTCATGCTGTTTGTATGTGGAGCTTGGCACCAGACTGGGTGAGAGCAGCTCCCTGAGTAAATGACGGGTACGGAGCTTGGGATCCTTCTGCTGTGTTTGACCTTGTGCCATTTCGTTATCTCCCTCTCATGAGTGAGCGTGACATGTTCTCCAGTCCTGACAATGTCCACTCCCTGTCAACCCTTCTTGCTGTTGAACATCTCCCTTCTCTCTCACTCCCTCCAGCCCTTCCAACCTGGCCTTCGTCTCATATCTCCTGCAGTCCCAAACAACCTTGCTCTTTGTTATCTCATTGCTTTCCTTTGAGCTGTGTGGGAACAAACCTGAAGAGGGTTTGGGCCATTGGAAGAAAAAGATCAGTGCCCATTCTTCGTCTTTGTCAAACAGAGTCTCGTTGTCTGCCTCTCTCCCATAAGGAGAAGGAAGCATCCTTTTAGCATCCACCCTGTCCATTCCCCTGAGGGTCTGTACATTTTAATGAGGAAGACTGTCGTCCTGATAACCCTCAGTGGCACAGCACCGAAGTGACATGTTTATGTTCTATAATTTTTGCGACCACTTCCTTTTGCTCGACCCCTCCATCATTCTGAAGCCTCCCCGAGTTTGGACAGTGCTCCAAACCAATAATTACTGAGAATGCTCCAATCCCCTATTTCTGTCAACTCCTGACATTCCCACAATCCTCCTTTTCTGTGAGAACACCTCCAGCTTCTGCAGTCCATCCAAATTATTGCATCTCCTCCAGCCCTCACCATCTCCGTACGCTCCAGTCACGACATTTCTCCATGCATCTGTAAACCCCTCCAGCCCCTCCAAATCTACCTATCTTTCTAAAGTCCAACAGTTCCAAAAACTATCCCTCTACATGGAACTTCGACCAGAGACCACTGGCCACCATATCTCTGTAATCCCCTGCGCGTCTCTCTATCTCTGTTTCCAGCTTCAGTCCTTATAACTCTACTTCCATGTACAACATCATCAAGTCCCTGCAATCCTCCCGAACTGTGGAACCTCCAAAAGACCTTACAATTCTATCGGTCTCTAACTGCCTGCAGTGATTTGAAACTTCGGCAATTAAAGTCAGAGAATCATAGAGATGGTACAGCATGGAAACAAACCTTTTGGTCCAACTTGTCCATGACAATCCAGTCGCACCAAACAGCACCCAGCCCATCTCCCTCTAAACCCTTCCGATTGATGTACCCATCCATATGCCTTTTAAGTTTTGCAATTGTACTAGACTCCACCACTTCCTCTGGCAGCTCATTCCAAACACGTACCACCCCCTGTGTGAAAAGGTTGCCCCTTAGGTCTCTTTTATATATTTCCCCTCTCAGCCTAAACCTATGCCCTCTAGTTCTGGACACTTGACCCCAGGGAAAATACTTTGCTTATTTATCCTATACATGCCCCTCATGATTTTATAAACCTCTATAA
>NW_025195395.1:2915-4410 GCF_004010195.1 Chiloscyllium plagiosum
TGTGAATGTTTCTACACCCTGATCAACATTGACCATGTAACGATCCACAGCCCTACACACATCCCTATCTCTGCAATCTAATCAAAGACGCTTTATCTCTCTAACTTCCTCCAAACAATAAAATGTTTTCTCCTGCGAACATTCTGTAGCAACTGTAACTATGTTTAACCCTGCAACATTGTCGCGCCCCCAAACGTCACTCCCACTCTGTGACCTCTATCCCTCCCTCAAAGGCCCTCTCTCGGTGACACGCGCCATGCATTTGCAACAAGGCAGATGGAATGACAGCATTAACTGAAGAGAACAGATATGATCGAGCTGTCGTTGTGGAGGTGTGACTGCAGCATGACCATGACAGCAATGTGATTATTGAGGGGTTGTAGAGATTTAGGCAGGGTCAGCAACAAACCACACAATGTCCTGTTTTGTTGTGAAGAAAGGATGCAGTCAGTGCATTAGTGAGACAGCCAAGTTAATCTGGGAATCAAAATATCGAGTCATTTTGAATGGACAGCTTCCAAATAGCAAGGGGGATCTGGAAGATCAAATCACAAACCATGCCCGTTGGTAAGTTGGATACAATATTTTCTTGGTGATAGTAGACAGAGGCATGTGGAGTGGTCAGTTTCTGATTGGACGTCTGTGGCCAATGCTGTTTCACAAGGATCAGTGCTGCGGTGTCTGTGTGTAATTTATATCTGTGATTCAGATGAAAAGGTCAGCAGTTTGATTAGTATTTTGCAGACGACATTTGGAAAGGCATGTAATGATTAGGGATAGCTAGGGGAATTGTGGATAATGAGAAAGAGTGTTAAATTTTGCAGCACTATGTAGATCAGTTGGAACGCTGTGCAGAGAAATCGCAAATCGAATTTCATCGGGACAAATATGAAGTCAAATAGAAGAGAGAAGTACACTAATTGACTATATGGAATCATTGATAAACAGATGGCCTTGGATGCAAATCCGTAGCTCCATCAAAATAACGACACAGTAGGATGTGGTGGTAAAGGAGGAGTATGGTAGGTTTCCCTTCATTGGTCTCAGTATTGAGTACAGGCGTTTGCATGTCATGTTGTGACTGAATGAAACTTCATTCGGCCATGTTTGGAAGGTTGCATGTCATTCTCATCGCCACACTACAGGAAGGAGGTTGCAACAGAGGGTTGGCAGAATGTTGCCTGGACGAGAATGTGTTTACTGTAATGAGGTTGGACGCAGTTTGATTGTTTTGCGAGAATATCGGAGACTGAGGGGTGTATAGCCTTAGGAGTGGCGTGAATAGTGTGGCTAGTTGGAATCCTTCTTCCAATGTAGAAATATCAAATATGAGTGTGCCTCAGTTTAAGGTGAGAGTGAGAAGTTTTAAGTGAGATGAAAGAGGCCAGTTTTCTTTACCGAGAGGGTGGAAGCTGCTCAGGAGGTGGGAAAGGTTGCAACGAGAGCAAAGTTTTGAAGTGGAATTTAGACAGAAACATGAACAGGCAGAGAATAG
>NW_025195396.1:0-973 GCF_004010195.1 Chiloscyllium plagiosum
TAATAAAGTTTTGCAATACTCCCCATGCTGGGCCGATAGTGCAGTTTACTGAGCAATACACTAGCATAGTGTGCACAGCTCTCCATGCTGGGCTGCCATCTTGTCCCAGCGTGCATTGTTTGAAGTATTCTGTGAAGCAGTTTCAGAATTTGATTGAACAAACCATTTCAATTCACCGGAAAATACCTTTATTCAATGTTCTCATTCTTATAATTTTGCTCTCGAAGGATTCACTTCTCCAGTTAGTCCCACTGCTCTGTATTTTTCCCCATATTTCCACAACAGGTTCTCAGGTAATTCACTATCTGTTTCTGTCTTTAATGTGGATATCTCTGTCCCTCTGTACCTTTCCATGACCTTGGTTTCTGGCTTCCTAGTGTATCGAGTGCTGGCATGGTGAAGTTCAGAGACAATGAAATGGTGTGTGTCAGGTTGTTGTCCCATGTGGTGCTCCATGGACAATGGGGTGTATGTCAGGCTGTTTGTATCCCTATCGGAGGAGGTATCTGGGGAGTATAATGTGAAGAAAGCATATGAGCTTGTGCCAGTTTCAGGAATCTAAAACAGGGTCCCTGATTTAAACGCAAATTGAGTTTGAAGGAATCAAAGTATATTTGAAAGGTGGGTAAGGGTATAAAAAGCTGAGCAAACCTATGACACTCTTAGAAAGGTTCTTTTTTCGAAGGAGTTCAAAAATTCACTTCCTGCAATACTGAGAACTCACGCAGAAGAGCAGAGAGTTACAATGGTAAAATTAGAAGCAGAAATGGCTGATGATTATGAGTTCGTCCATAAATGAAAGTTTGGATACCATGATAGATTGAGAAGAATGTATGAGTACTTCTTAAAATATACACCTGTGAGAGTAAGGTTGACTGGCATAGGCCAGGAGTAGCAGGAAACAACGTTACAACATTAAGAGGTGCAGAGGCATGTAATTTCTTGATGCTGAGAAATGAGGAGACATGTCATT